>NC_045543.1:144801766-144859234 GCF_009769535.1 Thamnophis elegans | reverse complement strand
ACGGAGCCTTATATGGAAGTATTTGGGAGAAAGAAAGAAGAAAGAAAGGAAGGAAGGAAGAAGAAAGATGGAAGGAAGGAAGGAAGGAGAGAGGGAGGGAAGGGAGGGAAGAGACAGAGTAGAAGAAATAGAGAGAGGGGGAGGAGGGAGGAATGTAAATTGATATCATTAAACCCTCTTTCCACTCAGCCCCCATGTTTCCATTGTCTTTCTCCCAGCTTGGAACTGAACCCATGGATATTTCTTCCAAACAAGTTTGTGCACTTCCTTATGACTCCATAATAAATAAATAAAGAAATAAATAAACATTATCATGAGAGAAAGCTTCCCCATAATTTAACATGGGAAATGCGCCACTCACTTTGTGTTTCTCAGCAAAAATAAAATGAAATTTGCAAGCAGGCTAGGACTTCATCAGAAGAAGAAATCGGGCACCAAGAATTCTGTGCGGGTTCCAATCTGGGTTGGTCACCGGGACCAGAGATCTTGTCTGAGCTTTCGGACTCGTGCCGGAGCTCATCCCCAGGGAACGTCTCTCTAGCAGAGTGTGCTGTTCTGGGCATGGTATTTATAAGGCGCCTGTTGTGTGTGGCTTTTCAGATGTTGATTGGGGGTGTTGAGGCTGGCCGTTAAGTCATTGGCAGCTGTTTGTTCATGCTGCCCAGCCCTCACCTCCTATGCACTTGATAAACTGGTGATAAATCAGCATTCCTGTTGACTGTCAATGGGCCCATTTCCCTGGCTGTTTTTGTGCCTGCTCGTCCAACAATCTTGGTAGCTGCAAAATTGAATGCATGTCCTTGTTCATTATCTGTATGTACCTATTGATGGCTGCTTTGTCTGAATAACAAGATTTCAATAATTCCCTAGGATTTTGTTTGTTCATTTGTTTATTTGTTTTTTTTGGGGGGGGGGTGTTTGAAGGGGGGATTTAGCTTGGTCTGTTCTGACCTAGGCTTCCCCAAATAGCACGAAGCAAGATTCCTGGCCCCGACAAAACCTCTTTTATTAGACAAATGTATATTCCTCTCATTCATATTAAGCAAAGGCCTGGCAAACACTCTTTCAAAGGTGAATTTATGACTACATACCTTATCTGGTTTGGAAAGCTGCCATGCAAATATTTTCCAAATGCAGTGCTGTGCAAGGAAAGACTTGGCACAGAGTCTCTGAGATTCATGGACAGATCTTCACACTCCTGGAATGAATGAACAACCAAATGAACAAATTGTTTCCTGCAAAAGCCCACTCCCCTTTCACTGCTCTTTTATTCCCTATGGGAGGGGCCATTCACCAGTCACCTGTGGCCTTACTTCCAAGTCAACCCTGATATATTAGCTGTTCTTTTCTGCTAGCAGCTCTGCACATGCACACACTGGGAACAAGCTCCAGCTGTTCCTCTGCCTCACTGCTGTCTCGCTCTGAAGGCAGCTGAGAAATTCCAGACGGCCCTGTCTCCAAAGCTAAGCCCCCTCCAGGACTGGCCCATGTTCCTCCCCAACCTCCTCATTGTCCAACGCTGCTGACAGTTCCGCTGGCCACTGGCAGGCTGCAACACAGTCCACTTCTCCTCCTCTGCAAACTCTACTCTCTTCTAGTACTGATGACATTACCTAGTTGGGTAATGAAATGTCTGCAAAAAAACAACCAAGCTCAGAGAACACCAAGGACATCACCACCATCATCGCCGTCATCATCATCCTCTCCATAAGCATCACTCCCTTCTAGAACTGATGATGTTACCTAGTTGGGTAATGAAACATCTGCAAGAAAACAACCAAGCTCAGAGAGCAGCGAGGCTTCCGCAGTTCAACCTTGAGCTACAGATTTCTCTTCTGTTGAAAAGAAAAACAGTGCATCTGTCCATGAAGTGATACAATGAACTACAATGAGCAATAAAATTAGGATTTCTCTGGCCCCTCACCTTTTCACCTTCAAAAGGCTGAGACCAAGAGGGAACGGATGCAGAAATCACTCTGTTTTGAGGGAAGACGTGTCCGTTGCTGAAAATCAATAGTTGCCATGGCCTCACTCCCTCTGTTCCTCGTCAGGGTTTCTCAAGTAAATAATGAAAGCATCTCTGACCCTTTCTTGCCTTCCTAAGAAACTCTGCACTGCAACAACGCTCAGGAGTGGAAAGTAGCAAGTTCAGACCCAGCATTTGTACTCTGGGAAAATGGATCTCCAAGCCAAACAATCTCCTCAATTGCCAGCATCAGGTCCATCAAATCCTATATGCAGTTCACAATCATTTCATCTAGTAAATTGTCGCTGGGTCTCAGCTGTGTTGGCAACATAAGCAGGAGGCCACTCATTACTTGTTTGGAGGCCTCCCAAAGTCATCTCAAATTGGCCATTATGGGAACATGCTGTTGGTACCATTCCAGTCTGGAGCATGTCCTCTGATGTTGTTCTCTAAATCTCTTGGAGGGTGAACCTCAAAGCTTTTTTTTGGAACGAGAAGATCCGAGAAGTTGACATTAGCTTCTCCTCGCTGTTGCTACATGGCTAAAACACAGGAAGACCAGGCATAAATGAGACATACCCAATTCTACCTGGTTGCAGGAATTGGGTACATTTAATTGAATGAAAAGAAGGACCAGGGGGAGACATGATAGCAGTCTTCCGATATCTCATCAGCTGCCACAAAGAAGAGGTACTTGTACTTGTACTTGACGCCTCTTCACCCATCGTGGGTATAGGCGACTTCCATGGAAATTTGGTGCCACTGTTTTCGGTCCTGGGCTAGGGTTGTCAGGTGGTGCAGCCAGTCGCTATTATATGATTTTCGGCTAAGATTGAATGGGCGCATGACTATATCTTCGGCTTTCCGTTTGAAGTGACGCAGAGTGGTTAGACGAACACCTCCTTTTGACCGTTTCCAGGTCGGACCAGGCTCTGCAAGCAGGGAAATTTTTGGGATTCGATTTTCTGGCATTCTCAATGTATGGCCTAGCCAGCGCCAGCGTCTAAGTTCTATAATGGCTGAAGACGGAGTCAAACTATTCTCCAAAGCATCTGAGGGTAGGACAAGAAGCAATGGGTGGAAACTAATCAAGGAGAGAAGCAACCTGGAACTAAGGAGAAATCTCCTGACAGTGAGAACAATTAACCAGTGGAACAACTTGCCTCCAGAAGTTGTGAATGCTCCAACACTGGAAGTCTTTAAGAAGATGTTGCATAGCCATTTGTCTGAAGTAGTGGAGGGTTTCCTGCATAAGAAGGGGATTGGACTAGAAGACCTTCAAGGTCCCTTCCAACTCTGTTATTCTATTCTATTCTATTCTATTCTATCTTCTGATTTCCTCAGCACAATTGTAATGCATTTTGAGAAGGAATCCTCTGAGATTGGTGTGGCAGGAGTTGTTACATAAACTGTATAAACAGAGGGATATAATCAAGATCACATGAAGTGTTAATATCACTTTATAAGGCCTTGGTAAGGCCACACTTGGAATACTGCATTCAGTTTTGGTCGCCACAATGTAAAAAGGATGTGGAGACTCTAGGAAGAGTGCAGAGAAGAGCAACAAAGATGATTAGGAGACTGGAGGCTAAAATATATAAAGAACAGTTGCAGGAACTGGGTATGTTAATTTAATGAAAAGAAGGACTAAGGGTGACATGATAGCAGTGTTCCAATATCTAAGGGGCTTCCAGGAAAAAAAAGATGGCTTGACCTATTCTCCAAAGCACTTGAACACAAAACAAGAAGCAACAGAGAAATTGTATCAAGATCAACCTAAAGTATAGGTACCATTTCTTACTGCCTTGGTTAGCCCTCATTTCAAGTAGTAAATCCAGTTCTGGTCACCTTGATACAACAAAAGATGTTGAGACTCTGGTAAGAGTGGAGAGAAGAGCAACAAATATGATATAGGGTCTGTCAGAAGGGACGCGGTGGCTCAGTGGCTAAGATGCGGAGCCTGTCGATCAGAAAGGTTGGCAGTTCAGTAGTTCGAATTCCTAGCATCGCGTAATGGAGTGAGCTCCTGTTACTTGTCCCAGCTTTTGCCAACCTAGCAGTTCGAAAGCATGTAAAAAATGCAAGTAGAAAAATAGGAACCACCTTTGGTGGGAAGGTAACAGTGTTCCATGCTCCTGCGGCATCATGCTGCCCACATGACCATGGAGACATCTTCGGACAGTGCTGGCTCTTCGGCTTTGAAATAGAGATGAGCCCTGCTGCTTAGAGTCAGGAACGACTAGCACAAAGGTGCAAGGGGAACCTTTACCTTTTTGGTTACCTATAACTAGGTATGTCTAGCTTAACAGGGAGAAGGACTTGTGGTGGCATGAAACCAGTTTTCCAATAATTGAGATGTTGTCACAAAGAAGTCTCTCTCCCTCTCTCTCTCTCTCTCCCCCCCCATCCATCCATCCATCCATCCATCCATCCATCCATCCATCATCTATCTATTCTTTCTCTCTTTCTCTCTCTTTCTCTAATAATCTACCATATATGATCTGCCTGCCTGCCTGCCTACCTGCTATCTTGACCCATTCCAGTCCAGCTTCAGACCTGGCTACAGCACAGAAACCGCTTTGGTCGCATTGACCGATGACCTCTGGAGAGCCAGGGATCGAGGCCATGCCTCCATTCTGGTTCTCCTTGACCTCTCAGCGGCTTTCGATACCATCGACCATGGTATCCTTCTGCGACGACTGCGAGAGGTGGGGGTGGGAGGCACTGTTTTGCAGTGGTTCTCCTCTTACCTCTCGGACAGGTCGCAGTCGGTGTTAGTTGGGGGGCAGAGATCGAACCCTAGGCCCCTAACATATGGGGTGCCGCAGGGTTCGGTCTTGTCTCCCCTACTTTTCAACATCTACATGAAACCGCTGGGCGAGATCATTCGGCGGCACGGGATAAAATGCCATCAGTATGCGGACGATACCCAGCTGTATCTGTCCGCCCCGTGCCAACTCAATGAAGCGGTGGACGTGATGAACCAGGGACTCGAAGCCGTTAGGGACTGGATGAGGGCCAACAAACTCGTGCTCAACCCAGACAAGACCGAGTGGCTGTTGTGTTTCCCTCCCACTAATTTGGCAAATATTCCATCTCTCAGGCTGGGGGGTCAAATATTATACCCCTCAGACAGGGTCCGCAACTTGGGAGTCTTCCTGGACCCACAGCTGACTTTTGAACACCATTTATCAGCTGTGACCAGGGGGGCATTTGCCCGAGTTCGCCTGGTGCACCAGTTGCACCCCTACCTGAACCGGGAGGCTCTCACAACAGTCACCCGTGCCCTTGTGACCTCTAGGCTGGAGTACTGCAATGTGCTCTACATGGGGCTGCCCTTGAGGAGTATTCGGCGACTTCAGCTAGTCCAGAATGCGGCCGCGCGAGCGATTGTGGGTGCACCTCGCTTCACCCACGTAACACCTATCCTCCGCGAGCTGCACTGGCTACCTGTCGATCTCCGGATACGCTTCAAGGTGCTACTCGCCACCTATAAAGCCCTCCATGGTAGTGGGTCTGGGTACTTGAGAGACCGCCTACTGCCGATCACCTCCACACGACCCATCAGATCTCATCGTTTAGGCCTCCTCCGAGTTCCATCTGCTGGCCAATGCCGACTGGCCACCACGCAGAGGAGAGCCTTCTCGGTGGTAGCCCCGACCCAATGGAACGATCTCCCCATGGAGATTCGTACCCTCGCCACCCTTCAGACCTTCCGCACAGCCCTTAGAATCTGGCTATCCCGTCAGGCCTGGGGCTAAAGATTGTAACCCGCCCAAATGGTATGAATGTTGCGTTTTAATCATGTACTGTCTTATATGTAAAAGTTTGTCTTTTCCCCCCCTTGGATTGTGAGCCGCCCTGAGTCCCCCCAGGGAAAAGGGCGGCATACAAATAAACAATCTGGATCTGGATCTGGATCTGAATCTGAATCTGAATCTGAATCTGAATCTGAATCTGCCTGCCTGCCTGCCTGCCTGCCTGCCTGCCTGCCTGCCTGCCTGCCTGCCTGCCTGCCTGCCTGCCTGCCTGCCTGCCTGCCTGCCTATCTATCTATCTATCTATCTATCTATCTATCTATCTATCTATCTATCTATCTATCTATCTATCTATCTACCTACCTACCTACCTACCTATCTATCTATCTATCTATCTATCCATCCATCTATCATCTATCTATTCTTTCTCTCTTTCTCTCTCTTTCTCTAATAATCTACCATATATGATCTGCCTGCCTGCCTGCCTGCCTGCCTGCCTGCCTGCCTGCCTGCCTGCCTGCCTGCCTGCCTGCCTGCCTGCCTGCCTGCCTGCCTGCCTGCCTGCCTATCTATCTATCTATCTATCTATCTATCTATCTATCTATCTATCTATCTATCTATCTATCTATCTATCTATCTATCTATCTATCTACCTACCTACCTACCTACCTACCTACCTACCTACCTACCTACCTATCTATCTATCTTCTATCTATTCTCTCTCTCTCTCTCTAATAATCTATCATCTATGATCTGCCTGCCTGCCTGCCTGCCTGCCTGCCTATCTACCTATCTACCTATCTACCTATCTACCTATCTACCTATCTACCTATCTACCTATCTACCTATCTACCTATCTACCTATCTACCTACCTACCTACCTACCTATCTACCTATCTATCATCTATCATCTATCTATTCTTTCTCTCACTCTTTCTCTAATAATTTATCATTTATGATCTGCCTGCCTGCCTGCCTGTCATCTACCTACCTACTTACCTACCTACTTACACACACACACATGTAAATATGTAAATGTGTATATGTGTATATGTGTATATGTGTATATGTGTATATGTGTATATGTGTATATGTGTATATGTGTGTATGTGTGTATGTGTGTATGTGTGTATGTGTGTATGTGTGTATATGTGTGTATATGTGTGTGTGTTTGTTTGTTTGTTTTGTATTTGTGCTGATAAATAAATAAAGGGAGACTAGTATAGATCTATTTCAAGCTATTTCGCTCTCATCAGCTAGCCATACCCTTACTGAGATTAGAACCTGTGCTGTATTACATCTTAGGCAGATGTGTTAACCACTAAGCCACAAGATTCTCCTCCTTTATCAAATTTATATATAAATTTATCATTTATGATCCCCCACCCTCTCTCTCTCTCTCTCCACATGAAGAAGTATGCCTAGCTTAATGAAAATAAGGACTAGGGACTAGGCTATTCTTCATGGTAGCAGTAGTCCAGTGGGGCTACCACAAAGAAGAAGGAGTCAAACTATTCTCCAAAGCATCTGAGGGCAGGACAAGAAGCAATGGATGGAAACTGATCAAGGAAAGAAGCAACCTGGAATTAAGGAAAAACTTCCTGACAGTGCGAATAATTAACCAGTGAAACAGCTGGCCTTCAGAAGTTTCCAACACTGGATTTAAAAAAAAATGTTAATCATTTGTCTGAAATCAATGAGGTCTTCTGCGTGAGCAGTGGATTGGAGTAGAAGACCTCAAAGGCAGAGGTGGGATTCACTTAACTTCCCTACTGGTTCACAAATGTGAATGCTCTCACATGCGCCTTGTCTGCACATGTGCACCACCTTTTGCGCGGTGCTAATGCATTATGTCAGGGCAGATGGGCGGGGCCTCCCACAACTGCCACTACCCGTTAGCCCAAATCAGAGGGAACCAGCTGAATGCCACTTCTGCTCCAGGGTCCCTTCCAACTCTGTTATTCAATTATTTGTTCTGTGTGTGTCTTTTCACAGGTTTGGCACATGCCTTGTATGAAAAGGATGAATGAAGCTGCAGAGCATTACTCATGAAACGCGAAAGCTAGATTCCAACGGGTGACAATGCTCAAACAAAGGATTTCCTGAAGACCATCAATGAATGTCATTAAGATCTGAGGTGGCGCAGTGGTTAGAGTGCAGTACTGCAGGCCACTTCAGCTGACTGCTATCTGCAGTTCGGCAGTTCAAATCTCACCGGCTCAAGGTTGACTCAGCCTTCCATCCTTCCGAGGTGGGTGAAATGAGGACCCGGATTGTTGTTAGGGGCAATATGCTGACTCTGTAAACCGCTTAGAGAGGGCTGAAAGCCCTATGAAGCGGTATATAAGTCTAACTGCTATTTCTATTGCTATTGCTATACCCCTTTCGCCTTTTTCAGGATTAAGGACTGCAAAACCCACCAATTCACATTCTATTTTCAGTGCTCACTGTGGCATTTCTCCCATCGGTCTTTGCAGAGGTGCAAACAAAATGCAGAAAACCAGAAAAAAAAGAGGGAGGAAAAAAAAAAAAAGAGAGAGAGAAAACTTAACTGCCAGAGGATTATCTACAAGTGCTTACACATTCCATTCAGGTATGATTCTCCTACATGCATAACCTCGGGCGTTCATTTAATTGTCTTCCCCTCTCCCTCCCCGCACCCCAACCTGTAAAGATTGCAAAAAAAAAAAAAAAAAAAAAAATGAAATGCTGAACGCACCAAAGTGGTCCAAAATGATGAAGCTCCCCGAGTCAGCAAATTCTCGCTGCCGATTCTCATAAAAGCATATTTGCAAGCTATTCAATGCACATCATAAGCCCAGGCATAAATTGATCTACGGTCTGGGGTGTTTGTTATTGCGTGGGGGCCTTTAAAATAAATACACAGTGGCGATAAGTCCCTGTTCAGGGCATGGAAAAGATGAGCAAGCGTGATTTTTTTTAGAAAGAAGGCCAAAATAATTGGCTTGATACCCCCCTGACTTCCATTCTTCACGCAAAACAAGGCTTCTTCTGTATAGATACAGATTAGCAGAGTTGGAAGGGACCTTGTAGGTCATCTACTCCAACCCCACCACCACCACCCAAGTAGGAGACCCTAAACCATTTCTGGCAGATAGTAGTCCAGTCTGTTTTTGAAAGCTTCCAGTGATGAAGTTCTTACAACTTCTGAAGACAACTTCTGTCTCATGGGTTGATTGCTTTCACTGTCAGAAAATTTCTCCTTATTTCCAAGTTGAATCTCTCCTGGATCATTTTCCATCCATTATTCCTTGTCTGGCCTTCAGGAGCCTTGGAAAATAGCTTGATTCCCTCTTGACTGGACTAGTCATGCCCAGTTCCTGCAAACGTTCTTCGTATGTTTTAGTCTCCAGTCCCCTAATCATCCTGGTTGCTCTTCTCTGCACTCTTTCTAGAGTCTCAACCTTTTTTATATAGTGTGATGACCAAAACTGAATGCAGTATTCTAGGTGTGGTCTTACTAAGGCTTTATAGAGTGATATTAGTACCTCCCTTGATCTTGATTGTATTCCTCTGTTAATGCATTTTAGGATTGCATTGGCTATTTTGGCTGCCGTTGACTCATATTTAATTGGTTGCCTACTAAGACTCCAAGATCCCGCTCACAGTTACTACTATTAAGCCTGATTTCACCCAGTCTATATGTGTACTTTTAGTTTACACTTACCTAAGTGTAGGACTTTACTTTTCTCTACATTGAATTTCATTATGTTAAATAGGACCCAAATCTGTCAAGATCCATCTAGATTTTGAGCCTATCTTCTAGGGTGTTAGGAATTCCTGCCATCTTAGTGTCATCTGCAGATTTGGTAAGTTCCCCTTCTATTCCCTGGTTACACCCAGTCTGATGAGATGTGACCTTTTTCTTCCACTCCTCTTTCCTAGTAGTCACATCAAGTTAAGATGGATCCTGGAACAAGGAGTCAAAGAGACTATCTGTGTTAAAATTGAATGGCCCTCTCTCTCGATCAAAAGTGAAGGTTACAACAACACCTGCCTCCTGTTTGCAATGCGGTCTTGTCAGCAGTCCCAAGATGGTTGTGCACTCGCTCGTACTTTCATTCAGGCGATTGTGAGGGTACAGATTAACCAACATGGGGCAGCCCTTGAAGAGCATTTGGAGACTTCAGCTTGTCCAGAATGCAGCCGCGCGAGCGATTGTGGGTACACCCCGGTACACCCACGTTACACCTATCCTCCGCGAGCTGCACTGGCTGCCTATTGGTCTCCGGATACGCTTCAAAGTGCTAGTCGTTACTTATAAAGCCCTTCATGGTATTGGACCTGGGTACTTGAGAGACCGCCTGCTGCCAATTACCTCCAATAGACCTATTAGATCCCACAGACTAGGCCTCCTCCGAATTCCATCTACCGGCCAATGCCGATTGGCTACCACCCGGAGGAGGGCCTTCTCTGTGGCTGCTCCGGCCCTGAGGATCGAGCTCCCCGTGGAGATTCGGACCCTCACCACCCTTCAGGCTTTCCGCAAACCTGGATGTTCCGACAGGCCTGGGGCTGACGAGTTCCCATCCCTGCTCGAATTGTGTGCTTGTTGATTGTTTTTAAATTGTTGTAGTTGTTTGTCCGTTGTTTTCCTCCTGTTTGTATCTCCCCCCACCCTTACTTTGGTTTGTGAGCTGCCCTGAGTCCCTCTGGGAATAGGGTGGCATAGAAATGCAATAAATCAAATCAAATCAAACAAAGAAGACTATTTGTAGCTCAGGATTGAGATGAGGGGTCTTTGATGCTCTCTGACCTGGGTTGTTTTCTTGCAGATGTTCAGTAGTGATGTTTGAACCACGTTGGCTGAAACAGTGCTGGTTTTGTGGCCTGGGTCATTGGAACCAGCCGCCACCAAGCCACGCCCAATAAGCCATGCCACGCCCACCAAGCCACGCCCACAGAACCGGTAATAAAAACAATGGAATCCCACCAGTGGAGCACCGCCCCCTAGAGCCGGAAACAACTAGCGTGCAAGTGCACCTTATCACTTCATGATTAAAACCTTCTTCACTCTCCCCAAGCTTCCTTCTCACCCATAGAACCAGATTTCCTGAAGGATCCACATTAGGTATCCTACCAGGATAACATTAACCAACTTTATTCATATTGTTATTTCACTTTAAAGCCAAATCTCAGGGTAGAGTACAATTTATGTCTGGTAAACATGAGCACATAAGCAGTGGCCAGCTGGATCAGTCCCCTGGCCTTCCTCATCTAGCAGCCTGCTCTCACAGTAGCCAACCGAGTGGACAGGGAAGTTTACCAGCCTCCGAGCAGATGCCTTGAGAAAGCAGTTCCACAACTAGGAGCCAGCACCGCATGTAATCACAGTAAATTCCAAAGTGAAAGTACATGTGTCAGGCCTGCAGTCATACTCCTTTTAGGATCTTTGGCCTACCACACTCTATTATTTTACTATGCTGTTTCATTAGTGGGGGGATTGGGAGGGGGAATAGTAAGGAGTAGAATGTGTTGTTGCCAAAATGAAACATTCCTTTCTAGAAGCCCAAGGTCATTCTTTGTCTCAGCACCTCTGCACCTGACCGGAACTGGATGGGTGTTGTGGGCCAGCAGGAGCCGTTGGAGCTGCAAACAGACTCCGATAGTGAGGGACCCTATGAGTCGGCTCTGGAAGATCTGGAGGACCCTGGACAGGGTTCATACTCTGAGCAGGGACCAGAGAGGCTGGTTGGCCATCAGGAGGCACCTGAGACATGGAGCAGTGGTGAAAGCCAAAGGGAGTTGGTCCCTGATGTCAGGCCATGGAGCAGTGGGGAGGAGCAAAGGGAGTTGGTCCCGGATGCCAGGCAGAGACGGGCAGATAAGTGCCGACAGCAACTACAGAGATATAGAAGATAATTGGGGCCAGGTGGTTGTGATTAGGCTCCTCCCAAGAGAGTATATAAGAAGAGACTTTGGGAGGAGGCTGTTTGCAGGACCAAACTATTATACTAAAGCTGGAGAAACTCTTGTGTGTATTTCTTATCTGTTGAAGTCTGGGTTGCTGCCAAAGTCTTGTCAGTGTGTTAATTTACTGTGAATAAATTGCCTAGCAGTAATCTTGTGTCGGCATGACTCACCATATGGAGGGGGGCCAGAACAATGGGTGGAAATGCCAGCGTGGTAGTGGAAGATTGGATCATGTGATGGATTTGTGGGTGTGGGGACAAGATCATGTACTTTCAACTGGGTGGAAAACTCAGGAAGATTTCAGATTCAGGTTTTCCACAGATGTGTCAACATGTCTCTCTTAATAAATTGCAAGATCATAAACTTTCAACAGGGTGGAAACCCCAGGAAGCTTTCAGATTTGGGTTTTCCACAGATGTGCCAACATGTCTCTCTTAATAAATTGGAAGTTTGAGGAAGTTTGAAGTTCTGCCTTGGACTCTGATTTAACTTTGAGTGATATTTGGAATGCTGACAACATGTTCCATAAAAACAAACAATCCTTTAGACTGTCTTGACTTTTCCATGATTCAGGTTCATTGGGTCACCTTCACTTCTAGTACCATGATGGCAAACCTATGGCACTATAGACAGCCATATTTGCCAGGACAGCAGCCTTCGGCAGCTGATTTTCAGCCTTCTGGAGGGCGGTTGGGCTCTTTTTCGCACCCCTCCAGGTTTCAGGAACTTCCAGTTGGCCCTTTGGCCCTGTTTTTCGCCCTTGACAAGCATCTCCATAACATCGGTCCGGAGTTCACCAAATTCGAGACTCCTCCAGTGGACGCACCGGTTGCAGCTCTATCATCTCCTACAGTGGTCTCTGGAGCCCCTAAAGAAGTCCTCAAACCTGAGGAGAAAGATTTTGCAGTATCCTTCCCCTGGAGTGGGGAGGGAATGGAGATTTTAAAGTCCTTCCCCTGGAGTGGGGAGGGAATGGAGATTTTACAGTATCCTTCCCCTGGAGTGGGGAGGGAATGGAGATTTTGCAGTATCCTTCCCCTGGAGTGGGGAGGGAATGGAGATTTTACAGTCCTTCCCCTGGAGTGGGGAGGGAATGGAGATTTTACAGTATCCTTCCCCTGGAGTGGCGAGGGAATGGAGATTTTGCAGTATCCTTCCCCTGGAGTGGGGAGGGAATGGAGATTTTACAGTCCTTCCCCTGGAGTATTTTTTTTTTGTAGGTATTTTATTAAAATTTATAGGCCGCCCTTTTCCCTGAGGGGACTCAGGGCGGCTTACAACCATCAGGGATGAAATCCAGCAGAGAATAGAGATTTTGCAGTATCCTTCCCCTGGAGTGGGGAGGGAATGGAGATTTTGCAGTATCCTTCCCCTGGAGTGGGGAGGGAATGGAGATTTTACAGTCCTTCCCCTGGAGTGGGGAGGGAATGGAGATTTTGCAGTATCCTTCCCCTGGAGTGGGGAGGGAATGGAGATTTTGCAGTATCCTTCCCCTAGAGTGGGGAGGGAATGGAGATTTTGCAGTATCCTTCCCCTGGAGTGGGGAGGGAATGGAGATTTTACAGTCCTTCCCCTGGAGTGGGGAGGGAATGGAGATTTTACAGTATCCTTCCCCTGGAGTGGCGAGGGAATGGAGATTTTGCAGTATCCTTCCCCTGGAGTGGGGAGGGAATGGAGATTTTACAGTCCTTCCCCTGGAGTATTTTTTTTTTTGTAGGTATTTTATTAAAATTTATAGGCCGCCCTTTTCCCTGAGGGGACTCAGGGCGGCTTACAACCATCAGGGATGAAATCCAGCAGAGAATAGAGATTTTGCAGTATCCTTCCCCTGGAGTGGGGAGGGAATGGAGATTTTGCAGTATCCTTCCCCTGGAGTGGGGAGGGAATGGAGATTTTACAGTCCTTCCCCTGGAGTGGGGAGGGAATGGAGATTTTGCAGTATCCTTCCCCTGGAGTGGGGAGGGAATGGAGATTTTGCAGTATCCTTCCCCTAGAGTGGGGAGGGAATGGAGATTTTGCAGTATCCTTCCCCTGGAGTGGGGAGGGAATGAAGATTTTGCAGTATTCTTCCCCTGGAGATGGGAGGCAATGGGGATTTTACAGTATCCTTCCCCTGGAGTGGGGAGGGAATGGAGATTTTGCAGTATCCTTCCCCTGGAGTGGGGGGGGGGAATGGAGAGTTTGCAATATCCTCCCCTAGAGTGGGGAGGGAATGGAGAGTTTGCAGTATCCTTCCCTAGAGTGGGGAGGGAATGGAGAGTTTGCAGTATCCTTCCCTAGAGTGGGGAGGGAATGGAGAGTTTGCAGTATCCTTCCCTTGACACATCCACCAAGCCATGCCCACCAAGCCACAACCACAGAACTGGTAGTAAAAATTTTTGAATCCTACCACCTGTATAAGGTCTCCTGCTTGTGCAGGAGGATGAACTACAAGATTTCCAGGCACTCTTGCAACTCTGTTATTATGTTCTTCCAGAGGTGCAAGAAACAGAACTACACACAATATTCCAGATGTGGTATCAACATTGGTTTATATAATGTCATTAGGATATTGATGTTTCGGTTTCCAATATTGTTTCTTATTATCCCTTAAAGTGCAATTGGCATTTATTTTTCTGCACATAACATTTTCTTTCAACAGTTTACCATTACTCCGAGGTCCAGCTTCCGTCTCTTCTGAAAAATGGAACGTAAAGTGAACTTTTGACAAATAATTTTATTTTTAGATCTCTAAGGTATTGCAAGTTAGAACCGCTGCTGTGAAGATCTTGGTCTGGCTGATATGATTTTGGGGTGGGATGGAGTAAGTGTGAGAAAGGCAGGAAAGAAGGGAATCAAATTAAAACCAACAAAGCTAATGCATCCTGGGATGAATGAAAATAAGGAAGTGAGAAACAGAAAACAAGTAATAATGTAATTAAAAAGGCAGATTGTCAATAGCAATTTCCAGCTTACACAACTCAGCCATTGTGCTGTGGGGAAAGAAGGAAGATCTTTGCAAAGAGATGGAGAATTGATTCAAGAAGGGGCAAAAAAACCAATAAACAAGGGACACAGTTGAATATTACTCTAAAATCAAATAATCGGTCGATCTAGTTTGATCAATCAGGAAGATAGCAATGTCCCAATATTTGAGGGGCTGCCACAAAGAAGAGGGAGTCAAGCTATTCTCCAAAGCACCTGAAAGCAGAACAAGAAGCAATGGATGGGAACTAATGAAGGAGAGACGCAACCTGGAACTAACGAGAAATTTCCTGAGAGTGAGAACAATTAGCCAGTGGAACAATTTGTCTCCAGACGTTGTAGGTGCTCAAATACTGGAGGTTTTTAAGAAGAGATTGGACATTCATTTTGGTGGTTCCACCACAAAACGTGGTAGACTAAAGCGCGCTCGATGAAAGTGCGTACATGACGTCATTACAGCGCGACGAAAACAGCACGCTGTGAGCGGTAAACTTAAAATTAACACGTAAATCTAAACCTAACCCCCCCAAACCTAACCCTAAACCTAACCCTAAGCCTAACCCTTAACCTAACCCTAAACCTAACCCTAAACCTAACCCTTAACCTAACGCTAAACCTAACACTAACCCTTAACCTAACCCTAACCCTAACCCTAACGCTTAACGTAACCCTAAACCTAACCCTAACCCTTAACCTAACCCTAACCCCAACCCTAAACCTAACCCTTACCTTTATGTGAATCGGCTTGCTTTAATTTAATTTTAATTTTAATTTAATTTATTTTTAATTTTATTTGTCGTCAGGTACGCGATTTAATCGGGCGCGCTTTAGTGGACCGCGGTTTTGATGGGTCACGCATTTTGGTATGTCTAGTTTGATGAAAAGAAGAACTAGGGGAGACATGCTAGCAGGATTCCAATATCTCAGGGGTTGCCACAAAGAAGAGGGAGTCAAGCTGTTCTCCAAAGCACCTGAGGGCAGGAAAAGAAGCAATGGGTGGAAACTAATCAAGGAGAGAAGGAACCTAGAACTAAGGAGAAATGTCCTGATAGTAAGAACAATTAACCAGTGGAATCATTTGCCTCCAGAAGTTGTAAATGCTCCAACACTGGACGTTTTTAAGAAGAGAGTGGACAATCATTTGTTTGAAAAGGTATAGGGTTTCCTGCTTGAGCAGGGGGTTGGACTAGAAGACCTCCAAAGTCCCTTCCAACTCTATTATTCTGTTCTGTTCTGTTCAAGGGGGTTGGCTGTGAAGTGGCAAGAATGAGAACAACAATAATATGTTAAATATTCACATCTGCCTATCCCAGGTTCCTTGGGAAGGGCTTGTTAGGTGGATAAAAATGCCCCAAACAGTCTAAACCTATGGCTGTGTGACAGAGGTGGGTTCCTACCAGTTCGCACCTATTCGGTAGAACCGGTTCGTCAAATCTACCGAACCGGTTAGAAGAGGTTCCACCAGTGGACCCGGAAAGCAGGCCACACATACAGAAGAGGTTCAAAAAATTTTGAAACCCACCACTGGTCCTTGGATATGATTATTCTACACTATCATGCTCATATTTATAAAACTCAGTGCCTCTGTGAAAGGTAAAGATGACTACTGCGTTTGTGGTGCAATCAGAACATTGCGTGTGTTGAAGTTGTTTTAACGCAAACCAAAGATGCCTTTTAAAAAACAAGTTTACATCATATTCTTATGCATGCCAGTGCTGTGTGTGAGGTAATTTAAGATGGTTCTGACAAGTGTCGTCGACATCTTCATATCCGGTCACATGGGCGGCAAGCCACTCCCATCCGGTCACATGGGTGGCAAGCCACTCCCACAAAGGAGGCCACACCCACAGAGTAGGTTTGAACAATTTTTGAAACCCACCACTGCTGTGTGACAAACTATAATAATATAATTATAGCAAGTAACTCTGTAATGCACAAACCATTCATAGACGAGGACATAACACAACCATTAGAATGATTCCTTGGAACATCAATAAAAATTATGGTGAGCCAGCAATGGAAAAAATCTGTGGGAAACTATCATTGAAAAAAATAGCTGAAAACAAGCACTTTAAAATATTGTGGAATTTCTGAACTCAGACTCATCAAGTCCTGGCTCATGACACAACTGATGTAATGGGGGTTGAAAAGAAGAAAGTGGGGCTAATTGACAGGCCAATATCAGGCGAGAGTATAAGAGAAGACAAAGAACTGGAGAAGATCACGAAGTATCAAGGCCTGAAAATTGAAGTTGAAAGATGTTGGCATAAACTGGCTGTGATGGTCCAGAGTGCTTGATTTCACACACATATTACAGCCATGCATTACATCATCATCCTTCTCCTATCTTCATTTGCAGTCAATGCAAATGAAAGCTAACACCAGTCAAACAACTGGTAACTGTGATTTCATTTTGGTATTGTTAGGAATATAATCTAACGGTTAGGTTGGCAATATATAAATCATGTAACAATGCTATACCTGTTTCTTTAAATCATACTACAAAATGTGATTGGTTGCTGTTTTCCTCAATCGGCCATAAGAGGGAGCCAGAATGACTGTTAGCTCAACGTTTGTTAGATGCTGGGCTGATCTGATCTGAGTGTTTTTGGAAGCTGGCTGTTAAAAAGTGCCATGAGCTATTGTAAGTTTAGCAACTAACAGCAAACTTTGTGTACCAGACTGATTATATGATCACTGGACTATGTTACTTGGATTATCCCTTAAGTGAAAGACATTGATGACTGACTGTCTTATCCGTTTATGACTTGGACTGTTTGATGGACTCTGATACCTCTATTTCCACGAAAGTAAAAGCCTATTTAAACTGCGGTGTCTCTGTATGCTGGTTTGTGTTCACCAACAACACTCTCACAATGCTTCGCTGAACGTACTCGCTCTCCCAATGGGGAGCTTACCTAACAGGTATAATTATCCCAAGTCCTTAGAAAGATCTCAATTGATAAACCAAACATGCCAAATCAAGTCTGAACATTTGGCTGATTGTGCAATGCACCATAATACCAAAATCAAAGGAGAACTTATACATAAATCACTCTCACCAGCAGAGAATCATAGGACTTGAAGGGACCTTGGAAGTCTTCTAGTCCTGCCACATGGTTGAAATCCATTAACTGATGTAGTTTGTAATATAATCTCCCTGACTGACTGGATGGGAATGAAACAATGTAATGGAGAGAAAATGGTTCTGCAGATACTTGGTCCCATGCCATGAAAGGTTTTAAAGGGGTAGATAGATGAGAGAGGGAGAGGGAGGGAGGGAGAGAGGGAGAAAGAGAGAGATCATAAATGATAGATTGCTAGATATATAGGTAAGTAGGTAGGTAGATGGCAGGCAGGCAGGCAGATCATAGATGATAGATTATTAGAGAAAGAGAGAGAAAGAATAGATAGATGATAGATAGATAGATAGATAGATAGATAGATAGATAGATAGATAGATAGATAGATAGATAGATAGATAGATAGATAGATAGATAGATAGGCAGGCAGGCAGGCAGGCAGGCAGGCAGGCAGGCAGGCAGGTAGGTAGGCAGGCAGGCAGATCATAGATGATAGATTAGAGAATGAGAGAGGGGGAGAGAGAGAGAGGGAGAAAGAGAGAGAGATGATAGATAGATAGATAGATAGATGATGGAGGGAGGGAGGGAGGGAGAGACAGACAGACATGATACATCTGTATCAGGTGCAAGACACCAGGAACCAGGTTCTTCACATGTGTACAAGTTTAATCCATACTAGCTCTCTACAAGAAACTAAACTATAATGGTCAGTGCAAATTGGTGGTAAGATAAGAGTCCACAGCAGTGGTGGGTTACAGGCAATGCGCCCTGGTACGGGCGTACCAGATCCTGCCCAGAGCACCGGGTACCTTTCTGATACGGTGCTCCGGAGGGCCAACCCGCCCGCCTGCCTGCACTCCTTACCTGTGCTTTAAGCTTTTGGCGCTCCCGCGCACGCCCATGGCACGTACGGCACCTGCGCGATTCTCCACCTAGCAGCTGGAGCATCGCAGAGGCTTGTGGAAGCATCATTTGATGCTACAATGCATGCGCACATGGTGTGTGCATTTGGGTGACTCCAGGGCCCACCACTGGTCCAAGGAGTTCATGGTGGGCTGGATTTATATCTCTTTTGGGCATGAAGGGACTCCAGACTGATAACATGCTTGGCCCCTCCCTCAGACCCAGGCTGATCCCCTCCTACAAGATTCTTTATTTTATTTGTCTATGGGGATTCTCAGTCATCCAGATCATGTTTATCCCAAAAGGTGCTTTTTTTTAGGGGGGGGAAGCATCTTTGGGACCTTTATTTCATTTATTGACCCCACATTTGTATGCCCCCCCTTGCTGGTACGACTTGCAGACAGTGACAGTGATTGATTTCTAACCTAGAAGGAAAATCACTTATTAAATTCTCTCTGCAGCAGGGGTAAGAGCTGTGAAAACTTCTAAGTTGCTCGGCATTGCGTTGTAATGGACCCAAAGCTCTCGGGAGGATTAAGCCAATTCTGTAGAAGATAATTGTCAATGACTTTTGGACATGAGAGCTGAAGACAAAACTTCCTTGTTCAGAAAGGGATAGGGATAAAATAAAATAGATCTTTTTTTTAAAAAAAAAAAACCCTCATCTCAAGAGGTCTTTGATCAGCTCCACAAGAAGAGTTCTCTCCTCTTTCATCCCGGCTTGTATCAAACACGCAACATCAAACCCTCTTAAAAGGGTGATTTGCACAGATAATTTAAAAAAAAATGGCTCAATTAAATGGGAAGAGATTCAGATTCTTCATTACACTTGCCCCTAAAAATTCCTTTTCACGCCAACCTTTCTTGCCTAAGATTCTGTTCTGACCTAGGCTTCCCGAGATCATGAAGCTGACTCCTCGTCCCGATAAAACCTCTTTTATTTAAGTTAAAGAGAATTCCTCTCCAGCAAAGTCCCGGCCAATAGTCTGTCACAACTACAGACCTTGATCAGGCTTGGAGAACTGCCAGGCTGATATCTTCTAAACGCCATGCTGTAGCAGCAATTACTTTCCAAGAAGTCAGGAACAGATCTTCACCCTCATGAATGGAACTACTTACCTCCTGAAAACTCCCCTTTCGTTCCTCTTTATTCCCTATGGGAGGGGCCATTCACCATCCACCTGTGGCTTTACTCCCTAATCGACCATTGTTTCTTAGCTGTTCCCTTCTCCTGGCAGCTCTGCACATGTGCACATCAGAAACAGGCTCCAGCTGTTCTTCTGCCCCACTGATATCTAACTCCAAAGGCAGCTGATAACTATCAGAGGGCCCTGGCCCCGTCTCTGCCTCCGACACAGAGCCCTCATCAGAGCCTTCCCCAGACTCCTGGACTGGCCCATGTTCCTCCCCAACCTCCTCACTGTCCAAATCTGCCACTAGCTCTGCTGGTCGCTGGCAAAAGATTCATTATCTTAAAGTTCTGGTTTGAACTTCAAGTCACCTATGAAAAAAGAAAGGAAGGAAGCAAGGAAGAAGAGAGACTCAATCAGCTATTATATAAATGGATTTTATTAATGGAGATACTTATCCAAATTTGTAAAGGGAAAGGCTTCTCATCTAACAGCCTATGAATATTTAACAGGAGGCCTTAGCGGTTATGTATGCACGTATATCGCCATATACTATTTTACTCAAGCTCGGTTTCTGGGGAACACAAGAGAAAGGACCTAATTAACACTCTGCAATCTCAACTGGTTTAAAAACCCAAAAGGCAATCTAAATAATTCCTGAGATTGCTTTGCTCCTAAGTACTGAATGGGGAAAAGCCATTTTGGAAAAAAACAAACCAAAAACCATGGGCGTTTTTGTTATTAATAGAAATCTCTCCCCTTGCTTTGTTTAATTGTGGCTGTAAGATTTTGCAAAAGTATTCAAAAGGCAGAGCGATGTTGCTGGATTTGGCCCCCGCCTGATAAGGTGGGTTTCTTTTCTTTTCTTTTTTTTTCTTTTTGGTTCCTCTTGATTCTTCTGCAAAGTTTACTAAAGAAAGGAAGAAGGTTCAACCGATCCCAAACGGCCTCTTTGTTTTGAGAATTGAAAAACTGATTTTGATTTGCAGGGATTGGTCAAGGGAACTAAGACCTTGTTGAATGAAAGTGAATGCACATGTCCTGGAAGAGAAGAGAAGAGAAAGAATAGAATAGAAGAGAAGAGAAGAGAAGAGAAGAGAAGAGAAGAGAAGAGAAGAGAAGAGAAGAGAATGCAATGCAATGCAATGCAATAGAATGCAGTGGTACCCTGGAGGTCTTCTAGTCCAGCCCCCTGCTCAAGCACAAGACCCTAATCCATTGTGCAGCCGCGCGAGTGATAGTGGGCGCACCGCGGTTCGCCCACATTACACCCATCCTCCGCGAGCTGCACTGGCTACCTGTCGATCTCCGGGTGCGCTTCAGGGTATTGATGACCACCTTTAAAGCACTCCATGGTAGTGGATCTGGGTACTTGAGAGACCGCCTTCTGCCAATTACCTCCCTCCGACCGATTAGATCGCACAGACTGGGCCTCCTCCGGATTCCATCTGCCAGTCAATGTCGACTGGCGACTACACGGAGGAGAGCCTTTTCTGTTGCAGCTCCGACCCTGTGGAACGATCTCCCCGTCGAGATTCGTACCCTCACCACCATCCAGACCTTCCGCACGGCCCTTAAGACCTGGCTCTCCCAGCAGGCCTGGGGATAGGTTCTTAAATTACCCGCCCGAGTGTTGACTGTTGAATGCAAGTTGTGTTTTATTATTTTATTTTGTTCACTCACTGTTTGTCTTTTATTATTGCACCCCCTTCCCTGTGATTGTAAGCCGCCCTGAGTCCCCTCAGGGAGAAGGGCAGCCTATAAATCTTAATAAAATGTCTAAAAAAAATGTCTAAAAAAAAATTTCAGACAAATGACTGTCCAGTCTCTTCTTAAAAACCTCCAGTGATGGAGCATTCACAACTTCTGGAAGCAAGCTGTTCCACTGGTTAATTGTTCTCACTGTCAGGAAATTTCTCCTTAGTTCTAAGTTGCTTCTCTCCTTGATGAGTTTCCATCCATTGTTTCTTGTCCTGCCCTCTGGTGCTTTGGAAAATAAGTTGACTCCTTCTTCTTTGTGGCAGCCTCTCAAATACTGGAAGACTGCTATCATGTCAAGGACTAGTGGATATATTTTAACCTTCTGTATCCAACATATATTTTGTTGGTGTTATTACACCAAGAAATTGAGCTTCAATGATCTCCACCTGGATTATCCTTTAAGATATTATCTTAGACCCTGATATGTCCATATAGAAAAGGGACATGGTAGCATCTCGCCTTCCTTAAATGTCTCTTGAATGCTATTAAGGAGTCCTATTGACATGCTAGAAACTGTCTTGTAAGTTCTCCCAAGTTTTTGTGGTGAGATCAGAGATGTTATTCACCTAGTTTGGACCGGTTCGGGCAAACTGGTAGTGAGGACCTACAAGTTGGCCCGCCCACCCACCCAACTGCCCCGGCTCTATGCCATCCTATTTAGCCACATTTTCGAAGCAGTTAACATGCGTGCAAGCCACATGCCTGAGCAAAGCACATGCACAAAAGGTATGCACGCTCACAAAGTGAGCACGCGCATATGGGGTGAACCAGTGGTAAATTTCTGTGAAACCCAGCTCGGGGTGAGATGGTGAGGAGGGGGTTTCTCGGGAGCAAAGGGATGGAATGCACAGCTACTCAGCCTACATAACATGTGTGAGAGAAAGAGAGTGAAGATAGCGCCTTGCTAATAGTTCCCAGGACGTATTGTAGGTGCAGATAGTAGGGTCTTCGGTTTGACAAGATTTTGTCCATTAGGCGTGAAACAAAAAAAAGAGCTCAGCTTGGAAGATGCACCAGGTGTTATTCTTGGTTTGGACTTCACGTCAAGACTGCCAGACTGAAGACTCCACTATCGGCATTTACAATATTTTACACTGGCATCCTTCCATCTCAAAAGACCATGGTATCGTGCTCTGGAAAGAGGTCCTAAAGCACCATCTGGTGTGGCTAAAAAGGCCAATTCAGGAGTGGCAATGCCTTCCTGTTCTGACCTCCTCCTCCGTCCAGTAACGAAAGCTGAGACAAGCTTAACTAGAATGTACTTTAATTAGCAAGACCAGAATCTCAGTGGCTGAAAGCCAAGCAAAACAAACACATAAGGACCGTGGCAGCAAGTCCGACAAACCTTGGCAGCAATTCAGACAAACCTTGGCAGCAATCCAGCCTGCCAAGGTAGTTACATTCTCTTTAGTCAAAGCATTGACTTCTGCAAGAGGGGCGTGTCACAAGCAGTCTTTTTTATAGTCTGGAGAGGAGCCTAATGACCACCAGCTGAGCACAATTACCTCCTGTAATTGTGTAATTGTTCTTGATGCCCAGTAGCTCTTCGATGGCGTGCATCCAGGAACAACTCACTGCTGGCTTCTGGATCACTCTCCCTTGTCTCCTCCCCAATGGTCCAAAACTCAGGCGCCACCTGGTAGCCAACCAGTCTCTCTGCACCCTGCTTGGAGTTGGAACCCTGTCCAGGGTCCTCCACATCCTCCAGAGCTGACTCATAGGGCCCCTTGCTGTTGGAGTCTGGTGGCAGCTCCAACGGCTCCTGCCGGGCCACAACACCTTCCACACTGAGGACAGATACATTCTGTCCTCTGCCCAGTGGTGGGTTCCAGATCCTGTTGCAACCAGTACATTTGCAACAGGCCCAAGCATCCACCACAGGAAGGCGTGCAACGCAAGCATGCATGCTTATCTCCTGAGACGCCTCCACGAGCCTCCGTGGTGCTCCAGCTGCTCGTTGGAGCATCATGCAGGCATCGTCCACTCCATGCATGTGCGCGGAAGGGTCAAAGAGCTCAAATACAGGTAAAGATCTTGGGCGGACAGGTGGGCCCTCCAGAGCACCATACCGGAATAGTACCCGATGCTCTGGGCAGGCACAAGTACGCCTGTACTGGGGCATACTGCCTGCAACCCACCACTGCCCCATTTTGCAAAAAAAAAACAAGCCTGTTTTTGGCAAAAAACCGGAACATGTGGGGCATAGTTTCCAGAAGCCAAAAATGGCTGTATTCGGTGTGTGAGATGCACCAACATTTCCTCCCTCTTATACTCTGAAAAGTAAAGTAGTTGTTCTGTCCCATGCCTCTACAATATATGCGGACGCAGACTTGGCTGTCTGCCACAACTAAGGAGAGAGATAAGCAACCCCTTGGCTAGGAGCCCAGAAAATTATTTGTATGAAAACAAGGCTTGAACTCACGAAGTTCTCCCAATCGTTCTCTACAGCTGGATCAGTAAATTGTTGTTTCCTGCAAAATTCCCCTCCCGTCGCCCCACCTATAAGCTCTCTGGGAGGGGCCAATCAGTAGCCACCTGTTCCTATTTCCTTCTGTGAGCCTTTTTCCAAAGCTGCTCCCTCCTCCTCTCAGCCCTACGCATATGTACATCAGGGACAGCCTCCCTCTGTTCTTCCTCACTGCTCCCTGACTCAGATGCCATCTAGTCCCTGCTCTGACTCCAAACACCCACCAGAGTCTTCCTCAGCCTCCAGGGCAGTCCCATAGTGTTCATCACTGTCAGATTCCAGCAACAGCTCAACCAGCCGTTGTTGGGCCAAAACACCAGGGAAGGAAAAAACCATCAAGCTAAATTTTCAGCAGTTTCCTGACTAGAGATATGGTGGGACACCTTAGCCTGTCATTGCTTATAGTGGTTGACCAAACTTTTTTATTTAACAGAAGAAAAGAATCATAAAAGAATGTCCAGGTATTTAAGGATGATGATAAATCAGTCTGTTTTAAGGCCTGGGGGGGAAGAACCAAGTATTCTCTGACAGATGGCTGCATGGCTTCTGTTGGAAGGCCTCCAGAGAAGGGAGAACCTATCATTTCTTGTGGTAGCCGATTCCACTGGCTGACAGCTCACCCAGAGAGGAGGTCCCTCGTCTGATGTCTACCTGTCCCTCTTCAAAATATCTCCCCCATCATATTTCTCTCACATCCTTTGTCCCACTCAATTCCTCCAGCCATTTCTTATGAACCAGTCCCCTCACCATCTAAACGATGCTCCAATTTATCAATGTCTGTTTGCTCTGCAATGTCCAGAACCGACACTCTATTACAGCGATGGCTAACCTTTTTTGGATCACATTCCAAAACTGGGGGGAGTGCAGGGGGGTTGTGTGTGGCATGCCACACCCACAATTCTATGTGTGCGACCCCAGCACGCATAGGCACGCTACCCCCTCACTTTTGACATGCTTTTTTCGCCCTCCCCAGGTTTCAGAGTCTTTCTAAGAACCTGAGGAGGGTAAAAACAGCCCCCCTCCCGGAACACCCCCCCTCCCGAAGGCTTCAGGAGCTTCCCTGCAGTCTCCGGAGGGTGAAAAATGGCCGTATGAGCAACATGGAAGTTCGGGAATGGTGACTTCTGGTTTGTCCATAGGGCCGTTTTTCGCCCTCTGGAGCCTCTAGGAAGCTTCCCTGAAGCCTCTGGAGCACGAAAAATGGCCCAATGCACAAACCGGAAGTATGTTCGTGAAAAATGGCTGAAAAGGAAGGCCAAAGTCAGCTGGGCAGCACGCGCATGTGTGCTGGAGCTGACAGGGCAATGCCTGGCATGCCCTAACAAATGGCTCCACCTGCCACTTGTGACACGTGTGCCATAAGATCGCCAACATGGCCCTATTACAAGGGTGGTGTCAGGGTTCCAAGTAATACACCCATAGCAAACAGAACTCCAAGGCAGGTAGATTCCTTAAAGAACAGTTTGGTTGGACATATCATATTGGCACCGACTGGTGAAAACCGACTCTAACAATTCCCATGGTTTTCGCTTAATTAAAAGTAAAAATTTCCCCCCTTTTCCCAAACAATTAATCACATGGACCAATCACAGTGGAGTCCGGTTGCTTGGTAACTTCACTCCTCCTCTCTCCAGCCACCTGTGGGAATGTCCTTGGTTCCCAGAGGAAACTATTTTGTTTTGGCTACAACCCTCACCCCACCCCTGCTATCTCTATTCCCCCCCTTCCTAACCCTCATCTGCATTGTGGCAACACTGAGACCCCACGGATGGCCTCAGTCAGGCCGGCTTCAGAGTTGACATGTGGCCTGATTATAGCACCGTCATTTCCATTAGGCGGTTTCACAATCGCCTGCCATGTACAAAACCTCTGTAACAGATGGGCTGAGATGTTGAGCCCAAAAGGTGCTGTACAGTTGGGGACAATGAAGCCAACCAGTCAGAGGTGGTATTCAGCCGGATCAGACCGATTCTAGCCAAACTGGTATAGGAAATCGCCCCAGCTCTATACTGTCCCATTTAGGCATGTTTTTGAGGGCGGGCGCATGTGCGGAAGGCGAGCATGAGCAAACTGGTGGTAACAAAATGTGAAACCCACCACTGCAACAAGCCAACATGAACTAGAAAGATTGCAGATGTGTGATACTGGTCTTTGGATGCGTCATTTTCTCTTACCCACTCGCTCACCCCCAATCCTGGGCATCTTCTGCTAAACTGACTGTTTATAACTGAACTGCACATTCTTGTCTAGCAACCAAGGTGGCGCAGTGGTTAGGGTGCAGTACTGCAGACCACTTCAGCTGACTGTTATCTGCAAGTCAGCGGTTCTAATCTCACCGGCTCAAGGTTGACTCAGCCTTCCATCCTTCCGAGGTGGGTGAAAAGAGGACCCATACTGTGGGGGCGATATGCTGGATGTCAGCCTCTGCTTTGCTGCTGCTTCGGCTGCCATGAAACGGGGAGGGAGGGCATGGTATTTTGGAGAGGTTTACTAATTGTGCTGGAGGAAGATTCTGGAGTTCTGCTGCCTGTCGGACTACGCATGCGGAGGAGGTTCCCGCCAAGGCTAACGGCACCGACATTCCATCTTAGTGATGCCTTTTGAAGTTATCTCACACCTGACACTTAGGAGAATTATGATGGGACTGTAACTGGAATGCCAAGGGGTGGGGAATGGGTTATTTTATATATCAATCGCTTTCGCGCCTAAATAATCAGTCTTCGCTTTGCTACGCCTTTAATCATTTATAATTAGTAAAAGTACACTTGATTTCTACCTATGGAGTCTCGTGGTCTTCTTTCCTAATTACTCAATGAAGGGGTGCTGACACTGACTCTGTAAACCGCTTAGAGATGGCTGAAAGCCCTATGAAGCGGTATATAAGTCTAACTGATATTGCTATTGCTAACCACACAAACTCTAATTTGAATAAGAGGTCACAGGTGTTTTACCTGCAGCAGTCCCAAGAATCCATCCATTCTCCTCTTCCTCTCCTCTTCATCGCCATCCTAGCCATATCCTCTTCCACACATTTCCAACCAATATGGTCTGGACCTTTCTTTTGCCAATTGAGCCCGCAATACTTGCTGATGTGGTCAGTCCATTTTAGTTCTCCTTCATGGATGCTTTTGATCGAAGTGGGATTCATTCTACGACTGCCTTGGTCCACCTGCCCTCAGTGCTTCTCGCTATGTGACCGGCCAGTTTCCATTTCAATTCTTTGACTGTTTTGATGGCATCTAAGAAGCTTCTTCAGCTCTGACAGGATAGTGGTGAATGGAAGAATTTATACTCCTTGCAGACAGCTGGTCGTTTGCATCCTTTTAGAGAGTCCTTGAGGCCACCTGGAGGTTAATCTGGGTCCTCAGGTTCCCCTGAGTGGTGCAAATGAGTGTGGAGCCTTCTTGGAACTGTTGAAAGGACTGTGTTGTAGGCTGGAGATAGATGGTGTGGTACCCCTTCCCCTCTGTGGAGAGAGGGCAGTTCAGTTTGGACCTAGATGACCTCTTTGACCCCTCTTTCAAACCAGAGGTCCCCTCTGTCCAAAATGTGGAGTTTGCTGTCTTCAAAAGAGTGGCCTTTGTCTTTTTGGCCTTTGAGAGCCGAGGTGGCGCAGTGGTTAAATGCAGCACTGCAAGCTACTTCAGCTGACTGCAGTTCTGCAGTTCAGCTGTTCAAATCTCACCAGCTCAGGGTTGACTCAGCCTTCCCTCCTTCCGAGGTGGGTAAAATGAGGACCCGGATTGTTGTTGGGGGCGATATGCTGACTCTGTAAACCGCTTAGAGAGGGCTGAAAGCCCTATGAAGCGGTATATAAGTCTAACTGCTATTGCTATTGTTTAAATGCAGATGGACTTCTGAATCTAGTCCTGGTGGGTTTGTTCTCCTACGTTGCGCCAGGCATTTTTGAAGCGGTTGTTTCGTTTCCCCAACGTACAGATCTTCCCATGGCTCACTACATTGTACTGCGTATACCACGTTGCTCAGTTTGTGAAGCTTCTTGAGTGAGAAGCAAAACGTCTTCAAAGAAAAACCAGAAAGTCCATTTGCCTCTTGCAAAGGAGCCTTTGGGACATATATGTAGAGGAGAAACAGAAATCAGTTGAGGATTAAAATCAAGTCAGAAATAGATCACCTGGACTTGCAGAGTTATTGGTTTTTTTTTGCATCCAAACGATATCCCAAACGACAGTACTGAAGTCAGTTTCGCCTCTCGTTCTCTCTGCCCCCCCCCCCCAACCTCCTGCAGCTTCCTTTATCTGTTAACATTAAACATTGGTGGGGAACTCGATTTGGAGTTCAGAGCTCTTATTAAAAATGGAACAGTTCTGGAAGTCTGTGCGGTTTTCCCCTATAGAATCTAATTTCCTTCTCAATGGGTGATTGTACCATTGTGTGCAGAAAAAGAAAAAGAAAAAGAAAGAGAGAGAGAGAGAGAGAGAGAGAGAGAGAGAGAGATCTTAATTCTTTTTGCATAAGCTGCTCATATCAACCAAGCAGCCCACCAACCCCCTCAAAAAATGGACATGATATTAAATAATATCTTTATCGGTTTGGATCCAATCACACACCAGAAAGGCTGCGACCGTGCGATTGTAATTAGCAAGAGCTATGAAAATGGCAAGAGGGCTAATGGAGGTTGAGTTAAATAAAACGTTGGTGTCTGTATATCAATAAACAGAATACAATGTCAGGTTGCACAATTATTGCACTAGTTTCTTTCCAGGTGATAGAAAATGTAGGGCGCCTTCTCTGTCTCCTAAATCATATCCCCCCCAAAGCCTCTGCTCCCCTTGTAATTATTTTATGTAACCACCCATATCAATTATTGTTGCATATTGCCAAGCTAATCGTACTCAAGTTGAAATGGTCTTTATTATGCATTTTCTTGCTTCGTTAATGGGATATTACTCTTTTTCTCCCTTTCCTGCCAAAAATGCCAAAAAGGCATTTTTTAAAAAGATATTCATAAATAAAGCAGCTATGCCTGTTACTTTTAGAGTACTGAAATTGGAGAACCAAAGAAGTTTCTTGGATGAGAAGCAAGACGTTGGTTTTTTTTTTAAAAAAAAAAAACAAACAAGAATGTCCAGTTACCTTTTGAAAAAAAAAACAACTTTGTCAATCATCCAGATCATGGTTGACCCAAAGGTCCTTTTCTAAAAGGTATCTGGATTTTTTTGGTTTCCTTTCTTTGAAAACGTTTTGCTTCTCATCCAAGAAGCTTCTTCGGTTCTTCTGCTGAAGAATTGAAGAACTTCTTGTCCAAGAAGCTTCTTCGGTTCTTCTGCTGAAGAATTGAAGAACTTCTTGTCCAAGAAGCTTCTTCAGTTCTTCTGCTGAAGAATTGAAGAAGTCCTAGAAGCTTCTTTGATTCTTCTGCTGAAGAATTGAAGAAGTCCTAGAAGCTTCTTCGGTTCTTCTGCTGAAGGATTGAAGAAGTCCAAGAAGCTTCTTCGGTTCTTCTGCTGAAGAATTGAAAAAGTCCAAGAAGCTTCTTTGATTCTTCTGCTGAAGAATTGAAGAAGTCCTAGAAGCTTCTTTGGTTCTTCTGCTGAAGAATTGAAGAAGTCCAAGAAGCTTCTTTGATTCTTCTGCTGAAGAATTGAAGAAGTCCTAGAAGCTTCTTTGGTTCTTCTGCTGAAGAATTGAAGAGCTTCTCATCCAAGAAGCTTCTTTGGTTCTTCTGCTGATGGATTGAAGAACTTCTTGTCCAAGAAGCTTCTTCAGTTCTTCTGCTGAAGGATTGAAGAAGTCCAAGAAGCTTCTTCGGTTCTTCTGCTGAAGGATTGAAGAAGTCCAAGAAGCTTCTTTGGTTCTTCTGCTGAAGAATTGAAGAAGTCCAAGAAGCTTCTTTGATTCTTCTGCTGAAGAATTGAAGAAATCCTAGAAGCTTCTTTGGTTCTTCTGCTGAAGAATTGAAGAGCTTCTCATCCAAGAAGCTTCTTTGGTTCTTCTGCTGAAGGATTGAAGAACTTCTTGTCCAAGAAGCTTCTTTGGTTCTTCTGCTGAAGAATTGAAGAAGTCCAAGGAGCTTCTTTGGTTCTTCTGCTGATGGATTGAAGAACTTCTTGTCCAAGAAGCTTCTTCGGTTCTTCTGCTGAAGAATTGAAGAAGTCCAAGAAGCTTCTTTGATTCTTCTGCTGAAGAATTGAAGAAGTCCTAGAAGCTTCTTTGGTTTTTCTACTGAAGAATTGAAGAGCTTCTCATCCAAGAAGCTTCTTCAATTCTTCAGAACTGAAGAAGCCTCTTCGAGGAGAAGCAAAATGTTTTGAAAGAAAAAAAATCAAGAAAGTCCAGCTTTCAGAAAAGCACCTTTCCTACAGCATCTGGTATGAATTTAACAGTCAGAGTTCCAAGTAACACCCCCAACGAAAGACAACTTGAGTTTCCTCAAAATCCCATATTATTAGAGATGTCATATTGGCACATCTGGGAAAACCTGAATCTGAAAGCTTCCAGTTTATCCCCATGCAAGTAAAAGTCCAAGTCCTTGCCCAGCACCCACATGTCCGTCAAATGGCCCAATCTGGCACCGTCCCAACTGGAGATGCCTTCCAGCCACTCCATCACAGCTGCAGGGCAAGATGTCCTTGACACACTGAGAAAAGAATGTTATTTTGACTATATATCTCCCATACTCCATATAATCCCCCCTCCCAATTTCCCACAGCCATAAATGTGGCATGCCAGAAGGCCCCAATGCAAAAGATGGCTTCCATACCTGACACTAACATAATGCAATGGTCATCCTATAAGGAACAGGAAACTTCATGCGCTCTACATGGGGCTGCCCCTGAAGAGTGTTCGAAGACTACAGTTGGTCCAGAATGCAGCCGCGTGAGCGATACTGGGTGTACCTAGATACACCCATGTTACATCCATCCTCCGCGAGCTGCACTGGCTCCCTATTGGTCTCCGAACGTGCTTCAAGATTCTAGTCATTACTTTTAAAGCCCTACACGGTTTAGGACCTGGCTACCTGAGAGACCGCCTCCTGCCACATACCTCCCAATGACCAACAAGATCACACAGGTTAGGCCTCCTCCGGGTGCTGTCGGCCGGACAATGCCGGCTGGCGGCCCCTCGGTGGAGGGCCTTCTCTGTAGCTGCGCAGGCCCTGTGGAATGATCTACCCGTAGAGATCCAGACCCTTACCACTCTCCCAAAAGCCACCAAAACCTGGCTGTTCTGGCAGGCCTGGGGCTGTTGATTAATGTCCAGCCCCACCTAGCCCCACCTAGATAGCATGGATGGTGTGTAATTTTAATAACTGTATTTTTATTTTTGAATTTTCTTAAATGTTTTTTATCTTGTTTCTGTAAGCCGCCCAGAGTCCTACGGGATTGGGCGGCATACAAATTTTATTAAATTTCAAATTTCAAACCATCTGAGATACAACAAAGGCCACCATTTCTTTTCGGGACATCATTCCAGGAGAGTCCCAAACTTCTGTTGCTTCTCACTTCACTTCATCAGTTGCCAACAGAAGACTCAATGTGCGCAGACAAGATTTGACTTTATCCTTTTAGAGAAGCACTGAAACCCCAGATTTGATTTAAATAACAAAAAATCACCACCCCTTTATGAATGTCTATCCTATTGTCTAGACAATGTCCCCAAAGCCAAGAATTCTGATGACCCATCTTGGCAAGAAGCGGAAGTGAATCCATTCCTTTGAAACCTGATTCTTTTTGTGTGGGGGGGTGGTGGTGGTGGTGGAGACATGTGCTGAAAGTCGATAGTCATGTATAATGCAACATGTTTTTAGAAAGTTTTTAGCCGGTGGCTTAGGCAGATGCTTCTCAGAATAAGAGGCAGCGAACTGTGACTGGAACTCTATGAAAATGCTTTGAGCAGAAAATGAATCCTTTCGCGCAGAGAGAGGAAATATCTTCAGGGATTGGTATTATCGGGCGATCCTTTGCAAGCAGCCCGGAACCAAAGTTCATTTCATTCAAATCGTTCGACTCATCCAATGAGGGTCGTAGACCTATGTCATCCCCTCTCTCCCCTCCCCCCTCCTAAGCAAACAGGGGAGGGTGGGTGATACACCTTCCTTGAAGTCATAGATTAGTGGTGGCTAAACTTTTCTGGACTAAGTGCCTAAAGCACAATACCCGAACCTCCAAAATGCAGGTTCCACCACAAATGCATGAACGACAAAAGCGTGCCTGACTAAACTGCGGTGACAAAACTGCGGTGACAAAACTGCGCCGACGAATGAGCGCTGAAGCGTGCCGACAACAGCGCGCCAACAGAAGCGCGCTGTAACCCTAACCCTAAACCAAACTCTAACCCTAACCCTAACCCTAAACCTAAACCTAACCCTAAACCTTACCTTAACTTAAATCGCACTGTTGTCGGCGCGCTTTTGACATCACGGTTTTAGCGCCGCGGTTTTGTCGGTGTGCTTTTGACGTTCGCGCATTTGTCAGGTCACGCAAAATGCAATGTGCATGCAGCCCCTACACATGCGCCCCACAGCCACACGTGCATGTATACCCCTGTATGCACTCCTCTCCCCTGTTCATGCATGAGCACCCCCCACATGCACACAACCAGCCCCCCATGCATGCACATGTGAGCACACTGCATGTGCCTCCCCCCGCATATACGCCAGAGACCCAATGACCAGAGGAGTACACGCATGCATAGCAGAGCGGAACTGGTTCGTGTGCCCATAGAGAGGGTGCTGAGTGTCACTTAATGCACACGTGCCATAAATTCACCATCACGGCAATAAATGATCTGCATCTGTGTAAGATGCCTAGTTTAGTTCAATGAATGGGTTATTTATTTATTTGTTTACTTACTTACTTATTTATTTATTGGGGTGCAATGGCTCAGTGGTTAAAGAGCTGACAGCCCAGGTTTGAGAGCTGAGCACTGCACGATGGGGATGAGCTCCCGTTCCTTGCTCCAGCTTTCACCCACCTAGCCATTTGAAAGTATGCAAATGTGAATAGATAAATAGGTACCACTTGGGCGGGAAGATGACCTCACCCAAGATCCAACAAAGGTAGGATTAGCCCTCTACCCATCTCACCACATGACACTTGGACAGATTACATCACCCAGCAAGGGTCAACCAAGCCTGGGACTCAGAACAGCCTACAGAGTTGCCGCTGCATGGTCCCATGGGAGTCTGACAACCAGTGGTAGGCATCAAATAATTTAACAACTGGTTGTCTGCCCTAATGACCAACTGGGTAGGCGTGGTTCGGTGGTCATGTGACTGTGTGGTCGTGGGCAACTCAACATCACTCAGATCGATGAGCACTTCGTCTTAGCTGTTACAATGAAAATGTCAGCGTTCCAAATATCATCCAGAATTAAATCAGAATTCAAGGCATAGTTTTCATCAAAGTTCTAATTTAATAAGAGGGACATGTTGGTACAAAGTGTGGAAACCCAAATCTGAAAGCTTCCTAGGTTTCCACCCAGCTGAAAGTTCAAACCCTTGTCCACACACCCATAAGTCCATCACATGGTCCAATGTTCCTCCGCCATGCTGGCATTTCCACCCATCTAGTTCCGGTCAGGTGCAGAGGTGCGGAGACAAAAGATGACCTTGGGCTTCTGGAAAGGAATGTTTTATTATGACAACAACACATTCTGCTCCTTACTATTCCCTCTCCCTATTCCCCACTAATGAAACAGCATAGAAAAAATAGAAAGTGTGGCAGGCCAAAGATCCTAAAAGGAATATGACTGCGGGCCTGACAGAAATAAGCGTTAACCAGTTTCTGTAAGCAGGGCAATAAAGATCAGGCTAGAAACAACACCAGAATGTTTCCTTCCTGACTTCCTTACAAGATTAGCCTGTAAAGTGGAAAACAAACAAAAGGAGATTTCTTCCCACAAGTAGCTGTTCAAATTGCTTAGATAGTTAACAACCGGTTCTCCCGAACAGGTGCGAACCGGCTGAATCCCACCACTGCTGACAATCAATCAGAATGCAAGCTCAAATTTAGTTTTTTTTGTAATAAATCTCAATTATTATTATTTTTTTCTTTTTCTCATTTAAGTGTTGTAGATTCCCTTCTTGGTCCATGAGTTGGCTTATCAGTTTGTTTGTTTTTCCTTCTCTATTTTCATTTTATATACCAGCCAGCACTCTGGTTTATTTGCATTTTCAAGGAAGTTTGTTTTGTCGATTTCATTTTATTTGCCAGCCTCCATATTTCCAGTGTCTTTCTCCCCAATTGGAACTGAACCCAGAAGGACATCGACAGAGCCGAGATGGCACAATGGTTAAATGCAGCACTGCAGGCTACTTCAGCTGACTGCAGTTCTGCAGTTCGGCTGTTCAAATCTCACCGGCTCAGGGTTGACTCAGCCTTCCATCCTTCCGAGGTGGGTGAAATGAGGACCCAGACTGTGGGGGCGATATGCTGACTCTGTAAACCGCTTAGAGAGGGCTGAAAGCCCTATGAAGCGGTATATAAGTCTAACTGCTATTGATATTTCTTCCAACAAGGCTTCTTCTCATCTCTTGTTGTAGGACATAACCTGGCGTGCATGCTTTACATTCCAGGCACAACTGTCCACAGTGGCATGTTCTCAGTGCAGCTGTTTTCTAAGAACTATTCTCTGCTGGGTTCAATGATTTGATACCAACCTTGATAGAATCCCAGATTTGGAAGAGATACCAAAGGCCATTGAGTCCAACCTGTGTTTTTTGCCGAAATTCCAATTAGAGCATATCTGGCATACAGTTGTCTACCTTCCAGTGGTGGGTTTCAAAATTTTTTCGAACCTACTCTGTGGGTGTGGCCTCCTTTGTGGGAGTGGCTTGCCGGCCATGTGTTCTCTCTCTCTCTCTCTCTCTCTCTCTCTCTCTCTTTTCTGTCCCTTTTTCCTTTTTTTCTTTCATCTCTCTCTCACTTTTTCTTTCTTTTTTCTTTTTTTCTTTTTTTCTTTTTTTCTTTTTTTCTTTTTTTCTTTTTTTCTTTTTTTCTTTTTTTCTTTTTTTCTTTCTTCCTTTATTTCTCTTTCTCTTTCTCTTTCTCTTTCTCGCTCTGTGTGAGTCTGTCTGTCTGTCTGTCTGTCTATCTGTCTGTCTGTGTGTGTCAATGGTGGGTTTCAAAAAATTTTGGAACCTCTTCTGTAGGTGTGGCCTGCTTTCCGGGTCCACTGGTGGAACCTCTTCTAACCAGTTCGGTAGATTTGACGAACCGGTTCTACCGAACTGGTGCGAACTGGTAGGAACCCACCTCTGCTACCTTCCAACTAGATGTTTTCAGTGACAGGAAGTCCACCACCTCCCTGGGTCATTGATTCCACTGTCAATCTGCTACTATGGTTACAAGTCTTTTCCTTCCCCCATATGTTCAGGCAGGATCTGCCTTCCTGTAACTTCCATCCATTATTCTACATCCTGCATTCTGGCACCATAGAGAACAGTTTGACTTTCTTTCCTTTTGACATCCTTTCAGGTATTTGGGATATTTTAAAATTCTGGTGGGCCCCAAACTTATGATTTATGACAGCATCTCAGGATTAATGCTCCAACGGTGAGTAGGCTAAATCTACTGGGAAGCTGAGCTGAGCATGAAGAAGCAGAAAATTGAGTTTGGGATAGAGATATCAAATCTAGGTCGCATAAGACCATCCAGTGCTAACAAACTCAGTTCTTGGAATCTTGTTGCTGCCATCTAGTGTTCTCTGGCATTTCTGCAGCTCAGGTATAACTACCATATTTTTGGAGTATAAGATGCACCGGAGTATAAGATGCACCAAGGTTTTTAAGAGGCAATTTTTTTTAAAAAAAGTACTTTTGTACTCTGCAAACCTCCCAAAAATGGCCTGTTTTTTTTCAAAAAAGGGCATGAATAGCCTTTAGGAGGCTTGTAGAGTGCTACTGGGTGGGTGGGGGGCAAAAACGAGCAAAAAACACCCCATTTTTTACGACAACTAGGCTTTAGAAGCACATAGAGTGCTCCTGGGGACTGGGAGGGCAAAACGGGCCATTTTTCACTCATTTATGCCCTCCCCAACCCACAGAAGGTCTCTGAAAGCCTCCTAAAAGCTATCCACAGCCATTTTGGTGAAGAGCATGAGGTTTCGAGAGGCAAGAAAATGCTGTATTCAGTGTATAAGATGCACCCAGATTTTCAGCCTCTTTTTTGAGGGAAAAAGGTGCATCTTATACTCTGAAAATTACGATAATTTAGGAACTTTTCTCCAAGCAAAAAGTCTCACCTCATTCTTTGATTTCTTGAGTGGTGTCTATAACTAAGGTTGTTGTTGCTCAGTAGCTAATGACACCTACACGTTTTGTTCAGTTGCTAAGTCATGCCTGACCCTTCATAATCCCATGGACAACAATGCGCCAGGCCCTCCTGTATGTTTCCTGGAGTTTGCACAAATTCATCCTCATCGTGTCTGATACAATCTAACGATCTCATCTTCTCCTGTCCCTTTCACTTTTTGCCTTCCACCTTTCATCTCCAATATAATTAACGACATTACGGTATCTCAGCCAACTTTCTTCATCTCCATTGCACCTTCAGCCTTGGGTTTTGCCGCTCACTTGCTTCACTCCATCCTTGTCACTGTTGTTGATGTTCTCCATCCATTGATTCCATCTATGACCAGCCATATCCACTTGTTCTCCAGCTCACTTGAGATGCTCAAGAGGGACACCTTCATCAGTGAAAGAACACACTCTCATATTAGAGGTTCTATATCCCTATATATGTTGCAATTGTGCTGATAAATAAATAAAGGGAGACTAGTATAGATCTATTTCAAGCTATTTAGCTCTCATAAGCTAGCCATACCCTTACTGGGAATCAAACCTGGGCTGTATTACATATTAGGCAGTTATATTAGCCACTAAACCACAGGCTCTCCTCCTTTATCAGCTAAGCCAGGGAAATAGGTATGTATTGTGTCACAACCCCTGGTATGCCCAAATATGGGAGGGAGCACACTGCTTCCCTTTTCTGTCTATCGACTCACTCTGGGAGCCATACACAATACATACATACATACATACATACATACATACATACATACATACATGTATGTATGTAGGCTTTTTTTTGCCTTGTTTTTTGTTTTTTAAAAAAATCATTTTTATTAAACATTTTTTACCTTTAAAAACAGGGAAAAAACCAACAAGTACAGAAAAAACAAGGCAAGCATAACAATAAAAAATAGTTTTACAGCCTTCTGTATCAGCATACATATTTAGCCTTTGTAGTTCTCTTTTCTACATTGCCTTCCTATCAGTTTTCACATCTATAATAGTGTAATAACAATTGTACAAACCGTCGTAATAATATTAATGGTTCATATAGTAATTGTTAACTTTGGTCAATTTTTATTCAATAATAGTTTAGAAAAAAACAAAAAAACAAAGAGTTCTATTTCCTGTTGTGGCTTTTGTTTTCTAGTCATTTATAAATTCTATTCCACATTTTATAAAAATCCAATTCTTCTCTTTCTTTTAACTCCATGGTCAATTTGTCCATCTCTGCACATTCAAGTACTTTTCTAATTATTGTTTCATCTGTGGGTGTATTGATTTGCTTCCAGTTCTGTGCGAAGGCAATCCTAGCTGCAGTGAGTATGTGTAATATTATGTGTTCTGACCCTCCTCGTCCTACACCAAAGCACGCCGAGACAAAGATACTTCCAGGATTTATTAACACAGAGACAAGACCTTGGCAGCAATCTAGCACAGTCCAGACTTTGGCAGCAATCCAGCACAGACAAGACATTGGCGACAACCCAGCACAGACTAACCTTGGCAGCAATCCAGCCTGCCAAGCTAGCCACGAGAGTTCTCCAGCTCTAGTGAATACGTTGACTCCTGCAAAGGGCTTGTGCACAATCATTCCTTTTATAGTCTTGAGAGGAGCCTAATTACCACCAGCTGAGTGCAATTATCTCCTGTAACTGGGCAACTGTTCCTTATGCCTATTAGCTCTTCGGTGCCGGGCATCCAGGAGCAACTCCCTTGTCTCCTCCCCACTGCTCCAATGCATGATGTCAGGATCACACTCCCTTGTCTCCTCCCCTCTGATCCAAGGCTCAGGCGCCTCCTGGTGGCCAACCAGCCTCTATGTGCCCTGCTCAGAGTCGGAACCCTGTCCAGAGTCCTCCACATCCCCCAGAGCCGACTCATAAGGCCCCTTGATGTCGGAGTCTGGTGGAAGCTCCAATGACTCCTGCTGGGCCACAACAATTACATATTGAGATTTTTTTTCTCAGTTTTTGGGTCTAATATTCCTAATAAGAATGATTCCGGTTTCAGTTCTATCTTTTGCTCTGCAATTTCTTCCAGCCATTTCTGAATTTTGCACCAGTATTTCCTTGTGATGGGGCACGTCCACCATGTATGGTGGAATGTTCCAGACTTGTGACTACATCTCCAAATTTGGGGGATAAATTTGGATACATTTTGGCCAACCTCACTGGAGGCAAATGCCATCAATAAAACATTTTATAGAGGTTTGACAACCCTGCTTTAGGGAGTCATCAACTGCATGCATCTACTCTAGTTACTATGGAAGGTGAAAACTTACACCAGACCCCTGCCTATCCACTCTTCCTACCCCCCACATCCCCCAAAACAATTCACTTTAATTGGCATCATTTGCACAGGGGTGCAGATGTTCTCAATCACTGCCGAGGCACGTTCCCTCATTCACCAGTTACTAAGACAAAGATCCTTCCCCACAATTACTTCTCCCTGTTATTGGATCTGATTCATGTTCTGTGATTGCCATTAAGTCTCATTTTGTAATTCTGAATCCAGGTTTTTAGATTTTAATCCTTTTATGGTACTATTTTCAGCTCTAAAGCCACCTAGGAGAGGGAAGAGGAGGAGGAGAAACAGGAGAAGGAAGAAGGGAAAGGAGGAAGAGAAAGTAGCAGAGGAAGGGGAATGACAAAGAGAGGAGGAAGAGGAGGGGGAGGAGGGGGAGGAGCAACAGGAGGAGAAGGAGCAACAGGAGGTGGAAGAGCAAGAGGGGGAGGAGAGAGAGGGAGAAGGAGAAAGAAGGGGAGAGAGAGAAAAGGAGGATGAAAGGAAAGAAAAAGGAAAGAGAAGGAGAAGGAAGAAGGAGAAGGAAGAAGAGGAAGGGGAATGAGAAAGAGAGGAGGAGGGAGGAGAAAGAGCAAGTGAGGGAGGAGAGAGAGGGGGAGAAGGAGAAAGAAGGGGGGAGAGAGAAAAGGAGAGGTAAGGATGAAAGAAAAAGAAAAAAGAAAAGAGGAGGAGGAGGAGGAAGGAGGAAGGGGAATGAGAAAGAGAGGAGGAAGAGGAGGAAGAGGAAGAAGAAGAAGAGGAGGAGCAACAGGAGGAGAAAGAGCAAGGGGAGGAGAGAGAGAGGGAGAAGGATAAAGAAGGGGGGAGAGAGAAAAGGAGAAGGATGAAAGAAAAAGAAAAAGAAAAGATGAGGAGGAGGAGGGAGAAGGAAAAAGAGGAATGAGAAAGAGACGTGGAAGAGGAGGGGAGGAGAATCAGGAGGAGGAGGAAGAGCAACAGGAGGAGAAAGAGCAAGAGGGGGAGGAGAGAGAAGGAGAAAAGGGAGAAGGAGGGAGAAGGAGAAAGAAGGGGAGAGACAGAAAAGGAGAAGTAAGGATGAAAGAAAAAGAAAAAGAAAAGAGGAGGAGGAGAAGGAGGAAGGAAGAAGGGAAAGGAGAAGGAGAAAGAAGGGGGAGAGAGAGAAAAGTAGAAGTAAGGATGAAAGGTAAAGAAAAGGAAAAGAGGAAGAGGAAGGGGAGAGAGAAAGAAGAAAGGGGAGTAAAGATGAAGGGAAAGGCAGAGGAGGTCAAAGAGAAAGAAAGGAGGAGGAGGAAGAGGAGGAGGCGAAAATAGTAGTTCTTTCCTTGTATGTAAGTTCTTTTTTTCCCTCCCGAATATCTTTTGGCAATCTGGGTGCATCGTTTTCATGGAATGGGATGTTGCAACTCTTGACAGTTGCCTGTCTCCAGATCAATCTCTTTTCTCCCTTATTTCTCAAATAAAATGCTATTTTTTCTTTAAACCTTCCCCCTGCCCCCAAAAAACCCCACCCAAAACCAAAAATCCCTTTTCCCCTCCCAGGACTGTAATGTGAAGAAATGGAAGTGACCTTACAGTACACGGCATTGCTTATCCTGCTCGAATGAGATTTTCATTACCCGGCAAGTCGAACAGGTACGCATTAAAACATCCATAAAGTCTTTGTGGAGGGCTTAATAGCTAAAGCAAGCTATCGGAATTATGTCCTTTTCCCTCCTTATTGAATTCCCTTCATGTCACTTACCCACAAAGTAAGATTTTTAGGTTTCCAATTCTTTATAATTAAAGGGAACAAATGAAGGGAAATGCGGAAAGACTGTAGGAAGCCCTTTCTGAGCCCAGCTGGTACCTTCATTGGAAACTTCACTGAGAAATTCGCACGGTCCTGAAATTTGAAACTCAGATGAACAGAGGCGGTGGGGTATAGTGGTAATAGTGTCCATAATCCTGGGGTGCCGAACACAAGGCCAACTCAGAGCAGTGGTGGGATTCAGCCGGTTCGCACCTATTCAGGAGAACCGGTTGGTAACTTTCTAAGTAGTTCGGAGAACCGGTTGTTGGAAGAAATCTCCTTTTGTTTCTTTCCACTTTACAGGGCTAATCCTATAAGGAAGGCAGGAAGGAAACATTCTGGTGTTGTTTCTAGCCTAATCTTTACTGCTTTGCTCACAGAAACGGCCTCTCCGGTTAACCCTTATTACATTGTATCAGCTAAGGTGAAGCGCCCATCGACCTGAGTGACCTTGAGTTGGCCATGCCCACCCAGTCACATGACCACCGAGCCCCAGCTACCCAGATGGTCATTAGGGCAGAGAACCGGTTGTTAAATTATTTGAATCCCACCACTGACTCAGATCCTCGATGTGGTCAGATGCAGCCTGGAGGACTGTCCTGGAAAATGTAAGGGGCCGGTCCATGTGGCTTCAGCCCCATCTACCCAATAAGAAAGGGAAGGATCAGGCCAGCGTGGCTTTGGCCTGGTCTACCCAGTGCAAACAGGAAACATGCCTGTAGTTTGGGGAGCAGTGTCAAGGTGGCCACATCCACCCTGTTGGCCACATCTATCCAGCACCCCAAAGTCAACCGTAGCCCAAATGCGGCCCTCGGTGAACTTGAGTATGACCCTCCCCTGCTCAAGTCCATCATCAGCCAAGAAAACTCAATGAGTGTCTTTAAGGTCACTCTTTCTCTCCTCAAAGTATCACTGTAAGGGTAACTTGGTGATGGGTGCGTAAACCTTGGAACGGGCCAACTCGCTGCCGGACAATTCAGCAACCCAATTTAATTATTTAAAATCGAAAATCATTTTAATTTTTGAATTGAATTTTATTATTTGTATGCCGCCCTTCTCCGGGAGGGACTCAGGGCGGCAAACAACTCAAAAGGGGGAAAAGGGGAACATAGAACAGAATACAGATAATTAAAATAGGCAAGAATCACACAGCCACACAAGTCGAGAGGGGAGGGGAACTCATCAACCCCAGGCCTGCCGGCAAAGCCAGGTTTTGACGGCTGTTCGGAAGGCCTGGAGAGAGGTGAGGGTCCGAATCCCTGCGGGGAGTTCGTTCCAGAGGGCCGGAGCTGCCACAGAGAAGGCCCTCCCCCGGATAGTAGCCAGGTGGCATTGGCTGGTAGACGGAACCCGGAGGAGGCCAACCCTGTATGATCTAATGGGTCTTTGGGAGGTAATTGGCAGCAGGCAGTCTCTCAAGTACCCAGATCCAATACCATGAAGGGCTTTATAAGTTACGACTAGCACTTTGAAGCGTATCCGGAGACTGATCGGTAGCCAGTGCAGCTCGTGGAGGATAGGTGTAACGTGGGTGTACCGAGGTGCACCCACAATCGCTCGCGCAGCTGTGTTCAGGACGAGTTGAAGTCTCTGAATACTCTTCAAGGGCTGCCCCATTTTTGTCATGAATTTTTGTCATTCCCATTTCATCTTGTCTCTCCTTTGGCATCTTTTCTTTCACGATCCAAATCCACAAAGAAAAGGGGGTCTGCTTATTTTGCAAAGCACCAGAAGGAAGGACAAGAAACAATGGATGCAAATTAATCGAGGAGAGAAGCAGCCTGGAATTAAGGAGAAATGTCCTGACAGGGAGGACAATGAATCAGTGGAATACAGTGGTGGGTTCTGGATCCCGTGGCAACCAGTACTGTTGCAACGGGGCCCGGTGTCCTCCACATGATCGCGTATATGTGTCTTACTGTCCAGCGATGCCCCTGTGAGCCTCCACAATGCTCCAGCTGCTTGGCGAAGTGTCGCCCAGGCGCTGTACACACCCTGCACATGCGTGGAAGTGCTGAAAAGTTTAAAGACAGGTAAGGAGCGCAGGTGGGTGCGTGGGCCCTCTGGAGCACAGTACCAGGATGGAACCCGGTGCTCCGGGCAGGCTCCAGTATGCTTGTACCAGGGCGTACCACCTGCAACCCACCACTGGTGGAATAGCTTCCCTTCAGAGGTTGTGGGTGCTCCCCAGCTGTTTTTGCTAGGTATAATTACAGATTGTACAGTTATAGAGAATAATTTGATTCTGAACTCAACAACAGCAGCAAGATTGTTGGTGGCGGAGTACTGGAAGAAGGAAGAATTGCCTACTATTCAAGAATGGACGTTCAAAGTAGTAAACTTAGCAGAGATGGCCAAAATCTCAGCATATTTGAAGGACTATTCAGATGAGAAATACAAGCTAGAATGGAGAAGATGGATTGACTATATTCAAAATAAATATCGGACTAAGGAATTTCAATTAGCTTATGAATGAATGAACAAGGAATGTTACAATTTACCTAAAGTTAGCTTAATAAAAGGGGAGTTAAAGTGCAAGAGAAGGTAGGATACTAATGTTAGTTAGCTTATGTTAGTGTATGATTGTTAAACGTTTGTACCCTGTATTTTGCTCTGGGAGGTTGGGGGGAGGGAGAGTTGGAGGCAGAGGTGGGTTCCTACCAGTTCGCACCTATTCGGTAGAACCGGTTCGTCAAATCTACCGAACCGGTTAGAAGAGGTTCCACCAGTGGACCCAGAAAGCAGGCCACACCTACAGAAGAGGTTCCAAATTTTTTTGGAACCCACCACTGGTTCTTGGATAAGATTATTCTACACTATCATGCTCATATTTATAAAACTCGGTGCCTCTGTGAAAGGTAAGGATGACTACTGCGTTTGTGGTGCAATCAGAACATTGCGTGTGTTCGCCATCACTGGTAAAGGGTCTCCTGCTTCAGGCATGATCACATGGCAATCGGCTTAATGGCTTCCATGACTTAACTGTAATCCTGGGTTCAGTTATGGTTGTATCTTCAAGACTACCCTTAAATCGTATGGTTCCTGTTGCAAGGGAATAAAAAGGGAGAGATATATCCAGTATACTTCTCTGAGCTCGTGAGTGAGGATACAAATCCATCAAGGAAATCAGAGTATGAGGTGTGATATCATGCTAGCCATTATTGGCCACACTTGGAATCCTGCATTCAGTTTTGGTCGCCACAATGTAAAAAAGTTGTGGAGACTCTAGAAAGAGTGCCGAGAAGACCAACCAAGGTGATTAGGGGACTGGAGGCTGAAACATATGAAGAACGGTTGCAGGAACTGGGTATGTCTAGTTGAATGAAAAGAAGGACTTGGGGAGACATGACAGCAGTCTTCCAATATCTCAGGGGTTGCCACAAAGAAGAGGGAGTCAAACTATTCTCCAAGGCACCTGAGGGTAGAACAAGAAGCAATGGGTGGAAACTGATCAAGGAGAGAAGCAACTGAGAACTGAGGAGAAATTTCCTGACAGTGAGAACAATTAATCAGTGGAACAGCTTGCCTCCAGAAGTTGTGAATGCTCCAACACTGGAAATTTTTAAGAAGATGTTGGGTAGCCATTTGTCTGTAGTGGTGTAGGGTTTCCTGCCTAGGCAGGGGGTTTGACTAGAAGACCTCCAAGGTCCCATCCAACTCTGTTATTCTATTATGACTGTGGAAAGGTTTTAGGACAACACCAGCTCCCTCGGCTAAGAAATGGAGATGACCAGTACCTCCTATAGTTTGATGTCACTGGATTGGGGAAACCTTTATATCTATATCATCTATATCTATCTGTATCTATATGTACCTAAAAACAGAATGATTTACAGGAAATGCATTATAACAATGGACAGCACTGAACACCTAACTACATACCGCCAAGAAGACAATCTGAGACTATGTACTTTGCGCAGGAAGGATAGACACAAGAAAGCAGCTTCAGATTAGCCACTTCTTAGGCAGAGAACCGACAGAGGAGTAGACAAAGAGACAACACAGAACAAAATCCTTACTTACACCATTGCTGCCCCCTTGTGATCAACAGATCCTGTTTTGAAGAGGCAGCACCTTTGAATTTGGGAAGCCACTACAAAATATTAGGGTATCTCGCATACACTGGAAAAGGATTCATTTCATATTTCTGAACTCCCCAAAGAGTGGAGTGGAGCAGGGTGGGGCAGGGCGGGGCAGGGCGGGGCTGAGATAGGCTGGGATAGGATAGGATAGGATAGGATAGGGTAGAGTAGAGTAGAGTAGAATAGAATAGAATAGAATAGAATAGAATAGAATAGAATAGAATAGAATATTCCTTATTTGGCCAACTGTGATTGGACATATAAGGATAGGATAGGATAGGATAGGATAGGATAGGATAGGATAGGATAGGATAGGATAGGATAGGATGGGATGGGATGGGATGGGATGGGATGGGATGGGATGGGATGGGATGGGATGGGATGGGATAGGGCGGGGCAGGGCGGGGCAGAATGGAATGGAATGAAGAGAATACAGAATGGAGTGGAATGGTGTGGAATGGAATGGAACGGGATAAGATGTGATGCGAAGAGAAGAGAAGAGAAAATATGGAATGGAATGGAATGGTAGGTAAGGGAAGAGAAGGGAACAGAAGGGAACGGAAGAGAAGAAAAGAGAAAAGAAGAGAAGAGAAAATATGGAACAGAATAGAATGGGATAAGATGCGACGAGATGCAATGCAATGCAATGCAATTCAATGCAATGAGATGCGAAGAGAAGAGAGAAGAGAAGAGAAGAGAAGAGAAGAGAAGAGAAGAGAAGAGAAGAGAAGAGAAGAGAAGAGAAGAGAAGAGAAGAGAATATATGGAATGGAGTGGAATGGAAAGTAAGGGGAGAGAAGAGAACGGAACAGAAGGGAACGGAAGAGAAGAGAAGAGAAGAGAAGAGAAGAGAAGAGAGAATATTCTTAATTGGCCAAGTAGGAACACACAAGTAATTTGTCTCTTCTCATTGTACATACAAGCAGCAAAGTAATATAATAAAGTAATAGAACAAAGGATTATAACAAAGGATGCAGAAGGTCCAACTCTTCCAACCCAAGGCCATAGCAAATCTCTCTCCATGACTCTACATGTCCAGGGTCTGGAAAACATTAATACTTAAAGATATGAGAGATGATAACAGATGAAAGGAGTGTAGGATTAGAGCAGAGCTAATGACACCCACAAAATGTACAGCACCTCAGTTTACAAAGCATAATGCAATGTGTGTGCGAGGCCCCCAAACCAGCTGGCCGGTGGGAGGTGTGCTCGCATGTGCGGTGGAGCTAAGTTGGGGCGATGTCTTGCATGCCCACAGAGAGCGCTCTGCATGCCACCTGTGGCACGTGTGCCATAGGTTTGCCAACATGGGTATAGGACCTCCTGCTTGAGAAGGGGGCTGGACTAAAAGACCTCCAAGGTCTCTTTCAGCTTTATTGTTCTATGTCCCATGTTAAGTTTGGGCTGTTTTCTTCTCTATCTTGTCCCAAAAACCTCCAAAAATATCACATCCAGTGACTGGTCTCATGTCTGATGATCCTTTACGGAACTGAAAGCGCCAGAAGGAATTTGTGCTTAACTGCAAGGAATTTAGTAACTTCATGGTTATTCTTAGATGCAGGGGAAAAAAAACTCCCAATGAATGCCAAATTATGTTGTCTGAGTTCAAAACTCCAATCTGTGGCTCGATCTGAAGTCCCCTCCACCCTCCTCTCCTTCCTGCCCACCCCAGCCCAGCCCCCCTCCTCCCCCCTCCCTTTCTTCTTTCCAACTTGATCTAATCACAGTCTGGTTTTAAATGCTAAGCCATCAATGTCATAAGCCTCATTCAAGCACACCCTGTCCCCAACACGCAACCTTTTCAACATGATGGCTCATTAATAATTTTAAAAGGACGATGGCAGGGCAACTATTTATAGCCCCCCCCCCATTTCTTGGGCAGGCCTGCCAAAGGAAGGGGAAATTAACATGGAAAAATTGTCATCTGGAAAACATTAGTGTTTATCAACAGATCAGTCAAGCCCTGGCTACTGTAAACTCTGCTTTTAGCTAAATAAAATGCATTAGCGGTGACAGGGATTGGAATGACTCTAACGGTAGCTGCAGCGGTGATAAGGGGGGGGGAGGCATAAGGGTCCAAGGTCTTTCCCCCTCCCCACATTGTCCTCCTTTTTTGACACCTGCCAGGGTTCCCACAGTCTTCAAGGGCAGAAGGAGATCCACCCAGGGGAGGAAAGGCACGGGGGGGGGGGGGGGAAGTTGGTGAAGTCAATTAAGTGTTAATTGCTTTGACTGAGGGGGCAGAAGTCTCGGGGAGGGCTAAAGAAATGTCAATGAGGCTGGTTATTGGATCGAGTGCAAACCTCAGGCCCATAGTTAAGACTAACTCTACATCCCTGTGTTTTGGAATGTAGGAAGGAAGGAAGGAGGGAAGGAGCAACAGAGGAAAAGAAAGAAGGAAGGAAAAAGAGAGGAAGGAAAGGAAGGCAAGAGGGAGAGATGGGCACGGAATGAAGGAAGGAAGGAAGGAAGGAAGGAAGGAAGGAAGGAAGGAAGGAAGGAGGGAGAGGGAAATGAGGGAAGGAAGGAGCAACAGAGGAAAGGAAAGAAGGAAGGAAAAAGGGAGGGAGGGAGGGAAGGTGAGAAGGAGAGAGGGATGGTGAAGGAAGGAAGAACCAACAGAGGGGAAGAAGGAAGGAAAGGGGGAAGGAGGGAGGGGGTGAGAGGCAAGGAAGGTAGAAAAGAAGGAAGGAGAGAAGAAGAGTGGGAAGGGGAGGGAGGAATGGAGGGAGGGAAGGAAGGAGCAACAGCGGAAAGGAAAGAAGGAAGGAAAAAGGAAGGGAGGGAAGGAAGGCGAAAAGGAGAGAGGGATGGGGAAGGAAGGAAGAACCAACAGAGGGAAAGAAGGAAGGAAAAGGGGAAGGAGGGAGGGGTGAGAGGCAAGAGGAAGAAAAGAAGGAAGGAGAGGAGAGAGGGAAGGAGAGGGAGGAATGGAGGGAAGGAAGGAAGGACCAACAGAAAGAAGGAAGGAAAAGGGAAAGGAGGGAGAAAGTGAAGGTGGGAAAATCCCCTGATTTTGTGTGAGCCGCCCTGAGTCCCCTCAGGGAAAAGGGCGGCATACAAATATTAATAAAATCTAAATCTAAAGGAAGGAATGAAAGGAGGAGAGAAGGAGGTACAGGAGGGAGGGAGGAAAAGAAGGAAGGAAGGAGAGAAGGAGGGAGGGAGGGAAGGAAGAACCAACAGAGAGAAAGAAGGAAGGAAAAGGGGAAGAAGGGTGGATGGGGGCAAGGAAGGAGAGAAGGAGGGAGTGAATGGGATGGAGTGAGGAAGGGAGGAAAGGAAGGAAGGAGGGTAAGAAAGAAGAAAGAAAAAGAGGAAGACTACCCATTCATTCTGGACTTGGAGTCCACGTATTTTTGGTTCTTGACGGGGATGAAAGAGCTCTCCCTTCACACCAAACTACATTTGAGCAGAGAAGGATCCTTATTTGCTTCTCAAATCAGTGCAAAATCCATATTTCTCAAGCCGGTTGCAGTTTTCAACCTAACCTAGATTTTAGTATGATGTCATGCGATAAACACCCAGGGGGGTTTCTGGGGGAAGGAGTGAGGGATGTGCAACCATTGGGAAGACGTTTGGACCAGCGTTTGGCCCAATCTCCCCTCTCTGATGCTGTTGAGCTCAGTGGCTGCCCGGCCTGAGCTGAGGTTCTTTGCAGGCATTCCAGCACCATTATTGCCTTGAAGGGCAATAATGAAGGCAGCCTCAAGACAGACGCTTGATAAGGGAATCGTTATAAATCGAAGGGCTTCGCCATAAGAAATCAAACATTGAACACTCTCTTCCCAGGTGCTCAGCCAGGCTTTCTGGTTAGCCCTGGATGATTTCACCCCTGCGCGCGCGCACACACACACACACACACAGAGGACACAGAACTGAAAGTCTGCAGAACATCACGTCATGTCACAGAAGCAGTGGGGAAGGGTGGGGGTGGGTTTCGAACAGAAGGAAAACAGGATATAATGGTGCAGGTATAGCTCTGATTATAAGGCTGTTGATTTTGAAAGAGATCTGTCTGTCCATTGTTTCTTCCCTCCCTCCCTCTTCATCCCTTCATTTCTTCTTTCCTCGCCTTCCTTCCTTCCTTCCCTCCCTCTTCCTCCTTTCTTTCCTCCCCTCCCTTTCCCTCCTTCCTTCCTTCCCTCCACTCTTCTTGCCTCCTCTTTCCTCACTTGCTCCCTCTCCTTCCTTCCTCCCTCCCTCTTCCTCCCTTCCTCCCTCCTTCCCTGCCTCCCCTTTCCTTCCTTCCTTCCTTCCTTCCCTCCCTTGCCTCCTTCCTTTCTTCCTCCCCTCCTCTCTTCCTGCCTCACCTCACCTCACTTGCTCCCTCTCCTTCCTTCCTCCCTCCCTCCCTTTTCATCTCTTCATTTCTTTTTTCCTGCCTCCTCCCTCACTTTCCTTCCCTCTCTCCCTCCATCCTTTTCTCCTCCCTTTCTTCCTCCCCTCCTCCCTTCCTGCCTCCCCTCCCTCACTCCCTCTCCTTCCTTCCTCCCTCTTCATCCTTTCTTTCCTCCCCTCCATCCCCTCCTTCCTTCCTTTCTTCCTTCCATTCTCCCTTCCTGCCTCCCCTCCCTCCCTAGCCTTCCTCCCTCCCTCCCTTTCTTCCTTCTTTCCTGCCTCCCCTTCCTCCTTCCTATTCCCTTCCTTCCTCCCTTTTCCTTCTCCCTCCCCCTTTTCCTTTTACGTGTATATTCAACATTTTAAAAGCATATTTTTTTTTAAAAAAAAATCTCTACAATTTCAAAGCCAGAGATTTTGAGATATTGATCCCAGAGCATCAAATACTCCTTGTCATAATTCCCCTACAACTACATACATACAGAGAGAGTGAGAGAGAGATGGGGGAGGGAGAGGGAGACATTAGAAGAATAGTTTTGCATCAAGAGAAGGTGTTTAATGAAGCTTCCCGAAGAACTAACACCTGCATGCCTTATAATTACCACCTATACAGCCAACCCAAGATAATTACACAATAAGACCAGATCACAGGGATGCTTAATCAACCAATAAAGAGGGAACCCTTTTACGTGCTACACCTACCTACAAAATCAAAGGCTTGGCTCCTTCACTTAGAGGTCCTTCAAAAATCGATGCTGATAGGTCAGAAGGATTCAATGCTTAATAAAGGCAGGGGGAGTGTTGGTAATTGCATTAAACTGCAACTGATTAATTTTTTTTTTTAACTTCAAATGTAAGCCAATTGAGATTTTATCCTGAAATAATTGTATTTGTCATTTGTCCTGGCCTTTTCTGCTGTATGGAATTTAGTCTCTCTCTCTCTCTCTGGTCACTTGAAAGCAATGGAGGAGGATTGTAACTTAGCAATAGCAGTTAGACTTATATACCGCTTCATAGGGCTTTCAGCCCTCTCTAAGTGGTTTACAGGTTTTCAGCATATTGCCCCCACAGTCTGGGTCCTCATTTCACCCACCTCAGAAGGATGGAAGGCTGAGTCAACCCTGAGCCAGTGAGATTAGAACCGCTGAACTGCAGATAACAGTCAGCTGAAGTGACCTGCAGTACTGCACTCTAACCACTGTGCCACCTCGGCTTGTGGGGGTTTGGGGGAATGATGGTAAATCTATGACTGTTCTTTGACTTGGGTTACTATTTGTGCAAAGATTTAATGGTCACATAAAGGACCATCTGGGATCCGATGATGGGTCTAGTAAATTCAATACTTACCCAACAGTCTTTAGGGTGCTCCGAAGCAGGAGATGGAACTATACTTGTTCCACATGATTTTATTCTTTTACTTGCCCGTATTTTTCAAAATAGAAGACACACCTTTCCCCCCTCCCTAAAAGTGGGTGAAAATTTAGGTGTGTCTTATAGACCAAATACAGACATTTTTGGGGGCGGGGGGGGGAACCCTCTGTGCATCGTGTTTTTGCCCTCCCCGTCCCCCAGAAGCACTCTGCAGTGCTTTGCACAGCCAGTTTTCACCAAAAACAGACCCGTTTTTAGGCTCCCAAGCCCTTTGTGCTTCATGTTTTTGCCCTCCCTGGCCCCCAGAAGCACTCTGCAGTGCTTTGCACAGCCCATTTTCACCAAAAACAGGCCCATTTTTGGGCTCCCAAGCCCTCTGTGCTTCATGTTTTTGCCCTCCCTGTCCCCCAGAAGCACTCTGCAGTGCTTTGCACAGCCCGTTTTCACCAAAAACAGGCCCATTTTTGGGCTCCCAAGCCCTCTGTGCTTCATGTTTTTGCCCTTCCTGGCCCCCAGAAACACTCTGCAGTGCTTTGCACAGCCTGTTTTCACCAAAAACAGGCCCGTTTTTGGCCTGCAGTGTGCTTCTGGGGGTTGGGAAAAGCACAAATGTGATGCGCAGAGGGATTTGGACCCCAAGAATAGGCTATGTGTAGCACTGCAGAGTGCTTCTGGGAGCCAGGGAAGGCAAAAATGTGACACATGGAGGTTTGGAAGCCCAAAAATGGGCCCGTTTTTGGCAAAAATGGGACTTTTTTTTTTTTTTTTTTTTTGCAAAATCGGGCCATGTGGAGCACTGCAGAGTGTTTCTGGGGGCCTGGGAGGGTAAAAACACAATGTACAGAGGGCCAAAACTATTTTTTTCTTATTTTCCTCCTGTAAATTTAGGTGCGTCCTATAGTCTGGTGTATCTTATAGTCCGAAAAATGCAGCATTTATATAATAAATTTACATAGCCATGTTTAATGGAATATAATAAGGAGCTGGATTCCCAAGAGGGAGGGGTGCATTCCAGAGGAATAAGAGGCAGTATTAACATGGAAGGAGAAAGAAGGTGAAGACAGACCCTCCCTATTAGTTCCCAGAGTACACTACAGATACATCTGGCAAGATTCTGTCTACAGGTGTAGAACATTTAAGAACTGAGCTTGGAAAAATAGCCACATGTCATTCTTGGGTTTGAGACTGACACATGGTGACTGAGAAATTCTGGGAGATAAAGTCCATACATGGTGACTGAGGAATTCTGGGAGTTGAAGTTCCCACAGAATAGCTGATGAATTCTGGGAGTTGAAGTCCACACACAGTGACTGAGGAACGTAGTAAGGAAGTGGGTTCCCAGGAAAGAGAGGCTCCATTCCAGAGAAGTGAGAGACAACGCAGCCCAGATGTCATGTGTGGGAGAAAGAGAGTGAGGACAGTTCCTCCTTAATGGTTCACACAGAATATTGTGGATGCAGATACTGTAATAGAGTCTTCAGTCTGGCAAGATGTTTTCTGTAGGTGTTAAAACAATAAAGCACTCAAGTTAGAAGAATCACCAACTGTTGTTCTTAGTTTTGGGCCTGACACATTGTGATTTATGAATTCTGGGAGTCTACACATGATGACTGAGGGATTCTGGGACTTGAAGTCTCTAGTAAGGAGGTAGATTCCCAGAAAGGAGAGGATGCATACTAGAGGAGTAAGAGGCAATTATGGCCAGATATCATGTGTGAAAGAAAGAGGATGAGGACAGCTCCCTACTGTATTTAATAGTTCCCAGAGTATATTGTAGATGCAGACAATAAAGTCTTCATTCTGGCAAGATTTTGTCTGTAGGTGTGAAACAATAAAGAACTAGGTTGGAAGATCTCCATATATCACTCTTGGTTTTGGGACTGACACATGACCAAGGAATTCTAGGAATTGAAGTTCAGATAGAGTAGATGAACATGGTAGCTGAGGGATTCTGGGAGTTGAAATCCATGTATGAGGTAATTGAATGTAGGTAAGAGGTGGATTCCCAGGAAGGACGGGGTGCATTCCAGAGGAGTAAGAGGCTAGATATCATGTGCGGAAAAAAGCGGGTGAGGACAAGTCCTCCCTAATAGTTCACAGAGTATATTGTAGATGCAGATAGTAAAATCTTCAGTCTGGCAAGATTTTGTCTATAGGCGTGAAACAATAAAGAACTCGGCTTGGAAGAATCACCTTGTGTCACTCTTCATTTTGGGACTGACACATTGTGAGTGGGGGATTCTGAGAGTTGAAGTCCATATATGATGTAATGGAACCAGTGGTGGGTTTCCAAAATTGTTCGAACCTACTCTGTGGGTGTGGCCTCCTTTGTGGGAGTGGCTTGCCACCCATGTGACCGGATATGAAGATGCCGACGACACTTGTCAGAACCACCTTAAATTACCTCACACACAGCACTGGCATGCATAAGAATATGATGTAAACTTGTTTTTTTAAAGGCATCTTTGGTTTGCGTTAAAACAACTTCAACACACACAATGTTCTGATTGCACCACAAATGCAGTAGTCATCCTTACCTTTCACAGAGGCACTGAGTTTTATAAATAGGAGCATGATAGTGTAGAATAATCATATCCAAGGACCAGTGGTGGGTTCCAAAAATTTTTGGAACCTCTTCTGTAGGTGTGGCCTGCTTTCTGGGTCCACTGGTGGAACCTCTTCTAACTGGTTCGGTAGATTTGACGAACCGGTTCTACCGAATAGGTGCAAACTGGTAGGAACCCACTTCTGGATGGAACGTAAGGAGGAGGTGGAGCCCAAGGAGGGAGGGGCTGAATGTAGGTAGGAAGAGTAAGAGGCAGCTTAGCTCAGATATTATTTGTGACCAAAAGAGGGTGAAGACAACTTCTCCTTAATAGTTCCTAAACTATATTTTAGATGTAGATGGCAGAGTATTAAGTCCAGAAAGATTTTGTTGATACATGTGAAACAATAAAAAAATTCAGCTTGGAAGAATGTGTGTTATTCTTTAGTTTGGGTCTGACACTACCACTTTCACGCAAAGTGATTTTTCAATGGTATACAATGAAAAAATTAATAATGACCATGTTTCCCCGAAAATAAGACAGGGTCTTATTTTCTTTTGACCCCTGAAATAAGCACTTGGCCTTATTTTTGGGGAGGTCTTATTATTTTTGAGGTGCAGGAGGCAGCGAGCATGGTTACCTCAGGGTTGCGGTTGTGTTGCAATATTTTCTGGGAGGGCTTATTTTAGCACATGCTGTTCTGACTCCCTCCTCTGTCCAGTAACGAAAACCGAGACATGCTTAATGAGAATGTCCTTTAATAGCAAGTCCAGACTCTCGATGGCTGAAAGCCAAGTAAACAAATAGATAAGGACTTTGGCAGCAAGTCCGACAAATCTTGGCAGCAATGCAAACAAACTCTGGCAGCAATCCAGCCTGCCAAGTTAGTTTCTCTTTAGTCCAAGTGTTGACTTCTGCAAGAAGGGTGTGGCACAAGCAGTCTCTTTTATAGTCTGGAGAGGAGCCTAATGACCTTCAGCTGAGCGTAATTACCTCCTGTAATGACGTAGCTGTTCTTGACGCCGAGTAGCTCTTCGGTGGCGTGCATCCCGGAACAACTCACTGTTGGTTTCTGAATCACTCTCCCTTGTCTCCTCCCCACCGATCCAAGGCTCAGGTGCCACCTGGTGGCCAAGCAATCTCTCTGCGCCCTCTCGGAGTTGGAACCCTGTCCAGGGTCCTCCACATACTCCAGGGCCCCTCGCTGTTGGAGCCTGCTGGCAGCTCCAACGGCTCCTGCTGGGCCACAACACATGTGCTCAAAAGCCCAATTGGGCTTATTATCCGGGGAGGTCTTAGTTTCAGGGAAACAGGGTAAAATATTATGCAAAACAGATTTAAAGCAATTAAATATAAATAAAAAAAACAAAGTGAGGGGAAAAACACTAGAATATTACACATATTCAGCCAACCCATGAGTGTTGCTGAAAAAGCCAGGTTTTTAGAAATTCCCAGAAGCTCACCAAGGTTTAGAACCAAGCTCACCTGGAAGGTGAGGGGGAGATGATCTTCCAAAATTGCTTTTCTCCATCAATCAATCCATCAAAATTTATTTATGGTCCAAAACAGAAGACATCCTGCAATTCTTCATGTCGGCTCAGTGAAACCGAGCCAACGAAAGCAGCAAAAGAAAAATGATAGCCGTTTCCTTTCTCCTTTTTATATTGAGGCTATTGCTCAGGGATTGCTGCAATGCACTCAATATGGGCCTGCCCTTGAAGACCTGGAATTGTCAACTGGTCAACTGCACAATAACAAAGACCCCTACGTTTCTCTATGTAACATCTCTGCTGTGTGAATTTCACTAGCTTCTCAATTTTTCCAGGTGGAATTCTAAGTGCTGGTTATCCCCTTTAAAGGCCTACGTGGCATGGGAACAGGTATCTGAAGAACTGTGTTTCCCTAAGGACAAGAACTTCAGTTGCTTCAAGCCTGGATACAAGAAGGGTACTCTTTGGCCTTTCCCAGGTGTCACAACATTCACTGCTTTACATTGTTGAGATGTGGAAACTCTACAAAGAGTGCAGAGAAGAGGAACAAAGATGATTAGGGGACTGGAGACTAAAACATGAAGAATAGTTGCAGGAACTGGGCATGGCTAGTCTACTGAAGAGAAGGACTAAGGGAGGCATGATAACTGTCTTGATACAGTTCTAGGCTGCATAAACAGAGGGATAGAATCAAGATCACATGAAGTGTTAACACTACTTTATAATGCCTTGGTAAGGCCACACTTGGAATACTGCATTCAGTTTTGGTTGCCACGATGTAGAAAAGATGTGGAGACTCTAGAAAGAGTGCAGAGAAGAGCAATGAAGATGATTAAGGGACTGGAGATTAAAACATATGAAAAACGGTTGCAGGAACTGGGTATGTCTAGTTTAATGAAAAGAAGGACATGGTAGCAGTGTTCCAATATCTTAGGGGCTGCCACAAAGAAGAGGGGGTCAAGCTATTCTCCACGGCACCTGAGGGCAGGACAAGAAGCAATGGATGGAAACTAATCAAGGAGAGAAGCAACCTAGAACTAAGGAGAACTTTCCTGACAGTGAGAACAATTAATCAGTGGAACAACTTGCCTCCAGAGGTTGTAAATGCTCCAACACTGGAAGTTTTTAAGAAGATGTTTGTCTGAAGTGGTGTAGGGTTTCCTACCTAAGCAGGGGGTTGGAGTAGAAGACCTCCAAGGTCCCTTCCAATGCTGTTATTCTATTCTAGTGAACGTCTATGGAAAGGCTCAATCATCCAAGTCATGATTGCCCCAAAGGTGCTTTTTCAATACAATACAATTCAATAGCAGAGTTGGAAGGTGCCTTGGAGACCTTCTAGTCCAACCTCCTGCCTAGGCAGGAAACCCTATACCATTTTCAACAGGCAACTGGACTTCCTTTGTTTTTCCTTTGTTTTTTCCTTGAAGATCTTTTGCTTCTCATCCAAGACACTTCGATTGCTCCTTCAAAAAAGCACCTTTGGGACAACCATGATCTGTATGAGGAGAATGTTTAGCTATTTAGATATTTAGCCATCAGAGCTGAAGAGGCTTCTTGGGTGAGAAGCAAAACATCTTCAAAGACAAAATGAAGAAGTCTAGTAGCCTCTTGAAAAAGCACCTCTGAGAAAACCATGGTCTGGATGATCAGTCCCACTTCAGGGATAAAAGTCTAAACTATCTCCTCCTCCTCCCTCCTCCTCCTCCTCCTCCTCCTCCTCCTCCTCCTCCTCCTCCACCACCACCACCACCACCACCACCACCACCACCACCTCCTCCTCCTCCTCCTCCTCCTCCTCCTCCTCCTCCTCCTCCTCCTCCTCCTCCACCTCGTCCTCTCTACAAGCCCCATTCCCTTCTAGCCCTGATGATGTTATCTAGTTTAGTAGTGAAATGTCTGCCAGAAAACAACCAAGTTCAAAGAGCATGAAAGGACCCACAGATGTTGTCTTCTTCTTCTTCTTCTTCTTCTTCTTCTTCTTCTTCTTCTTCTTCTTCTTCTTCTTCTTCTTCTTCTTCTTCCCTTCTTTTTCTCCTCCTTTTTCTTCTTCTTCTTTTCTTCTTCCTCCTCCTCTTCTTATTCTTCTTCTTTCTTCTTCTTCCTCCTCCTCTTCTTCTTCTTCCTCCACCTCTACTTCTTCCTTCCTCCTCCTCCTCCTCCTCCTCCTCTTCTTCTTCTTTCTTCCTCCACCTCCTCCTTCTCCTCTTCTTCTTTTTATTCTTCTTTTCTTCTTTCTTCTTCCTCCTCTTCCTCCCTTTTCTCCTCCTGTTCTTCTTCCTCTGCTTTATGAAACAGTTCAGCTCCTTTTTCTACCTGCTTCCCTCAAATATACTCCTTGCTCCCAAACCTATTGAAAATTTTGCCAACAATCCGCTCCCCGAAAGCTCGATACACCGTCTGCATAAAAACCTTCGTTTTATGAGAAAATGACTATTAATGAGACCGTGTTTCTTCCCAGCATCAAACTCAAAGAGACACAGGTCATAAATCTCTTTGATCTTTCTTTGTTGTTGTTGTTGTTGTTGACTGGAGAAATACGCTGGTTCCTTTTTTTTTTTCCTCGTAGACTTTTCGTTTTAATATAAAAAATGTTCTGATTGTGACAATTCCATTTGGTAATGAGTAATTCATGGCAAGGGCTGTATTCAGTCTCTCCCCCCCACCCAAAAAAAATCCCCTCCAACCTTCTTTCTTCTTGCTGTTGTTTCTTGTTTTCCATTTTTCTCTTGACACATCAACAAATCCATCCTGACATATGGACACCTGTTCTTGTTCTCTCATTCATTCACACTGCCCCCCCCTTTATTATTTGGCGGGGGGGAGATATGGCAGTTCAGTGTAGGAAGAACCTCATGCTGATTCCTTTGTGTTAAAGACTTTCAGTTACCTTGGAGTGAAGTAACCAAATTTACCTTGGCTCACTTCTGGAATTACGTTGCTAAAGGAGGATATTTATAGCACGAGGGTTGAACTGTGGGGTGCTTGGTGTTCTCTGAGCTTGCTTATTTCCTTGCAGATGTCTCATGGCCCAACTAAGTAACATCATCAGTGCTAGTTAGGAATGGGGTTTCCTCTCTGATTAGACACAAATGATCTGTCACATCACCCTACCAACAGAAGAGAATATCTGTAGCTCAAGGAAGAACTATGGGGTCCTTGGTGCTCTCTGAGCTTGGTTGTTTTCTTGCAGACCCAACTATGGAACATCACCAGTGTTAGAAGGAAAGGGAGTTTGTGGAGAGAAAGGAGAAGTGGGAGGAGAAAGAGGAGGCGGAAGAAGAGGAAGAGCAGGAGCAGGAGCAGGAATAGAATAGAATAGCAGAGTTGGAAGGGACCTTGGAGGTCTTCTAGTGCAACCC
>NC_045543.1:144794266-144796766 GCF_009769535.1 Thamnophis elegans | reverse complement strand
CATGGACAATGTTCCTCCAGGCCTTCCTGTCCTCTACCATCGTCTGGAGTCCATTTAAGCTCACGCCGACTGCTTTGGTGACTCCATCCAGACACCTCGTTCTCTGTCGTCCACTTCTTTTGCCCTCCATCTTTCCCAGCATGAGGCTCTTCTCCAGGCTTCCCAAAAGCACGAAGCTGACTCCTCGTCCCAATAAAACCACTTTTATTTAGTTTAAAATAAATTCCTCTCCAGCAAAGTCCAGGCAAACAGTCTTTCATGAGAGTTCCCAATTACAGACCTTTATCAAGCTTGGAGAGCTGCCAGGCCGATATCTTCCAAATGCTTCCCTGTAGCAGACAATACTTGGCAAGAAATCAGGAACAGATTTTCATCCTAATAAATTGAACTCATCGTCTCCTGCAAACTCCCCTTCCCTTTCGCTCCTCTTTATTCTCTATGGGAGGGGCCATTCACCGTCCACCTGTGGTTTTACTCCCGAGTTGGCCCTTGTTCCTTAGCTATTCCCTTCTCCCGGCAGCTCTACGCATGCACACATCAGGAACAGGCTCCAGCTCTTCTTCTGCTCCATTGATCTCCAACTCCAAAGGCAGCTGATAACTGTTGGATGGCCCTGGCCCCATCTCTGCCTCTGACACAGAGCCCTCATCAGAGCCTTCCCCAGACTCCAGGACTGGCCCATCTTCCTCACGGTCTGAATCTGCCAACAGCTCCGCTGGCTGCTGGTGGGCCACAACAAACCTGTTCAATATTTGGCTTCTCAGATGCTGCGAGAAAGAAAACAAACACGGTGTTTGGAAGAGAAAGTTTGGGGTAATCAGGAAACACGGCCAAGGAGCTGAAGTTCTGGATATGCCTGGACCACAAAGCAACTGCTTTATCAATGACACACAGGTATACAGCAGCGAGGCAGATAAAAACATGGGAAACCTGAAATGACAGTTTGGTGTCCAAAATGCATTCATCACCCCCTGATACAGTGGAACATCTGTTACCAGCCTGAGGCATTTTCCTTGTTTTGCTTGGGAGATATTGGGCGAAGTGGACATCACTTTCTATTTTTCCATTACGCAGGACAATTGTTTAGGAAAATTTCCCTCGGTAAGATTTCCTTCCTATCCAGCGATGACGGGAGGACCAGACATTATCAGCCTGATGGTGAAGCCTCACCCGACACGAAATAAATTCACTCCTGGGCTCGTAGAAAGAGCTGCGCGTCTCTTGCCAAATATTTTGCTTTAGCATCTAGCGTTTCTGTCCAAAAGTATAAACCTTCCACTGGCAAGCTTTAATTTATTAATCAGCGGAGGACAGTTTTCAATTAATTCAACTCATTATTATGCCCTCATTCTTCGCTGTTACTTTGCTGGCAGTAAGTTTCAGGAATCAGGAATGGCAAATAAATGGTGGCTTGCATTTTTTCTTCCAAAGATGAACTGTTTACGGTTATAAAATGATAAGGGAGCTGATGTGTTCACATTGCATTGAAAAGGTCTCTTTGCACCAATATACAGTATATTAAAGGAATGTGGCTAAAAGGTACATTGTTAATCAGTGAAGAATGGTTTGAAGTATTGCCTTGTTATTTCCATATAACAGCAGGACAGCATTTGAAGGACAACATCTAAAATAACCTAAATGATGGGTGATGTTAGGCTTAACATCCAAAGATAGCACAGTACAATCCAAATATGTCCAGTTCTTAATTTGCTTATGCCTAATGGACAGAATCTTGCCAGACTAAAGCTATAACCTTCTAATCTTAATAGATATAGTCCTGTTCTTTATGCCCTTACACCAATAGACAGAATCTTGCCAGACTAAAGCTATAACCTTCTCATCTTAATAGATATAGTCCTGTTCTTTACGCCCTTACACCAATAGACAAAATCTTGCCAGACTAAATCTATAACCTTCTCATCTTAATATATATAGTCCTGTTCTTTATGCCCTTACACCAATAGACAGAATCTTGCCAGACTAAAGCTATAACCTTCTCATCTTAATAGATATAGTCCTGTTCTTTACGCCCTTACACCAATAGACAAAATCTTGCCAGACTAAAGCTATAACCTTCTCATCTTAATACATATAATCCTGTTCTTTACGCCCTTACACCAATAGACAGAATCTTGCCAAACTAAAGCTATAACCTTCTAATCTTAATAGATATAGTCCTGTTCTTTACGCCCTTACACCAATAGACAGAATCTTGCCAGACTAAAGCTATAACCTTTACATCTTAATATATAGTCCTGTTCTTTATGCACTTACACCAACAGACAGAATCTTGCCAGACTAAAGCTATAACCTTTACATCTTAATATATAGTCCTGTTCTTTATGCGCTTACATCAATAGACAGAATCTTGCCAGACTAAAGCTGCAATCTTCTAACCTTCTAACCTAGCAGATTTTAGGGTGTGGCTATCCTGAACTACTTTCTCTCCCCCCCCCCCCCCCCGTTCAGCTTGGGAGAGCCTGTTGTCTTAGTCTCCTCC
>NC_045543.1:144378264-144452732 GCF_009769535.1 Thamnophis elegans | reverse complement strand
ATAAACCTGCCAAGGGTTGGTCTTGGCAATTGTTTAGCTCAGCTTGAAATGAATTTCTTAAATCTTCTGAATATGCTAAGAGAGAAAATCTGCAAGTCTGATCTTTTGAGAAGTTTGAACGCTTGCTGCTTTCACTTCTAGTCAAACACCCGTCAAACTGCACCCCGCCGCTTAAGACAGGAGTTGGTCGCCAGCATTCAGAATCTCATAAAATGACGCTATCCTTGAATATTATTAAAGCAGAATCTTGTAATATCGGCTAAACCTTCAGCGTACCTCCATTTTAAAGCAGAAGAGAGTAAAAATAGAGAAAAAGGAAATTGTGGACATTTGTATGTGAAGATAGAGACCAGGGTACTTTCTCATACAAACACACAGACACAGACACACACACACATACATGCATACATGTGTTTTCATAGATTTTCACGGGTACAGGTATGCAGGTTTTGGTGTATTCGGATCTCTTCCTGTGTAAGATGGACAGTATCTTGCCGATGTTTCGACGAGGTCCCACTTGTCATCTTCAGGCTGGTGTCTTTGGCGAGCAACAGGCACGTGGCCGAAGACACCAACCTGAAGATGACGAGTGGGACCTCGTCGAAACGTCACCAAGATACTCTCAATCTTACACGGGAAAAGACCCGAATACACCAAAACCTGCATATATATGTGTGTGTGTGTGTGTGTGTGTGTGGTGTGTGTGTGTGAGTGTGTGAGTGTGTGAGTGTGTGTGTGTGTGTGTGTGTGTGTGTGTGTGTGTGTGTGAGAGAGAGAGAGAGAGAGAGAGAGAGAGAGAGAGAGAGAGAGAGAGAGAGAGAGAGAGAGAGAGAGAGAGAGAGAGAGAGAGAGAGAGAGAGAGAGAGATTGAATATTGGTGGCAATATAAGGCCCTGGCTAAGAAACCAAGAGTTTGGAAATTCTAGCCGTGCCTTAGTACCACTTACTCATCACAAAATCTCCAGAACCGTAAAACCTATAATCTCAAAATTTGGCTACCTACCCAGTCACATGACCCCATCAAGCCACGCCCACAGAACCAGTAGTAAAAAATATAGATTTCACCACTGTTCTATCCTCTCCTGAAACACAATGCAAATTCCAAGGTGGAATGATTTCACTACAACCCTACTTGAGGTCGGTCTCAGGTGGACTCTTCCTTTCTATGTGTCTGCACCAGAAACCCTACGATGTGAAGTCCTGGAGCGATTGAATCCACTGGTTGAGATAAATTGATGTGGCCCTCAACGCACCAAATGTTCCCCTGCAAAATAATGGCATTATCTTGGCATTTTATCATGTGTTCAGGTGGTCATTTTCTTTGATATCAGCCAGAGCTTGAAGGATAAGAGCTGTAAAAAAAAAGATTGTCAGTCATAAACATTCCTCAAAATCCTGAAAGCCACATTTGGAAGTTTAAGTAATAGAGGACGTGCTACCCTTGATATTTCAACAATTGCACTGCAACAGCTAGCTTGCTTTCAAACATGGGCCATTAAATGGGGCTACTGTCAAATGGTTTAATTGGCAGAGCAAAAGAGGGACTAGAGGATAACATGAAATTGGAACAAACACACAGACAGCCAAACCAAGGAAGAGGGGAAGGCAAGAGTTACCGTATTTTTTGGAGTATAAGACATACCTTTTCCCCTCAAAAAAGAGTGTGAAAATCTGGGTGCATCTTATACACTGAATACAGCATTTTTTGCCTCCTGAAACCCCGCCCCTTTGCAAAAATGACCGTGCATAGCCTTTAGGAGGCTTCCATAGTGCTCCTGGGGGCTGGGGAAGGCAGAAATGAGGGGGAAACTCATTTTTGCCCCCCCCCCCGGCCCCCAGGAGCACTCTACAAGCCTCCTAAAGGCTATGCATGTCCTTTTTTTGATTAAAAAAACGGGGCTGTTTTTGCGAATAATGGGCCCTTTTTGGTCTGCAGAGTGCAAAAACTTTTTTTTTATTTGCCTCTTCAAAATCTTGGTGCATCTTATACTCCGGTGCATCTTATACTCTGAAAAATATGGTAATTTTCCCAAAGGTGCTTTTTTCAGAAGCCAGCTGGACTTTCTTGGTTTTTTTTTCTTTTGAAGACATTTCGCTTCTCATCCAAGAAGCTTCTTCAGCTCTGACAGGATAGTGGGGACTGGAAGAATTAGTTCGAGTTAGTAAACAAACTTTCAGAGAACTCGTGGCTGGCAGAGACATGGTAACAAGGTCAGCCAATGAATAGGGCTTAGTAACAAGGTCAGCCAATGGGAGCAGAAACAGCTTGGAGCCTGGGTGGGGTTTAACCCTGCAGCTCTGAGTGCTGTGCTGCGAATTGAAACTGAAACTAGTTTGTCTGCTCTCTGAACTGAAACTGAAACTGAATCTCTCCTCTCTACCTCATTGAAAGAACCACTTTTGGTATTGAATATATTACTTCATGTGTTATTATGTATATAAAGAGAAGTTAATGAATCCTGCTGAATCAGTTACCTGTGTGTGCTTTCTGGATTTGACTGTTGCAACAAACTCTGACACAAACTAAGAGTTAGTTTGTTAGGAAACCAACTCATTGTTGCTAATTTGAAAGCATTATTTAGAATAGCTGATTAACCAAGAGATTATGAGTTCTAGTCCCACTTTAGGGACAAAAAAACCAACTGGGAGATTTTGGGCCAATCACCAGAAGACTGTGAGTTCTCATCCCATCTTATTTATTTATTCATTGTATTTATTCATTGGAATTTGTCAAACAAAAACAAGAACAAGAATAAGAGAATAAAAATGCAATGACAGGGACGATAGACACATTGGTGCACCTATGCACACCCCCTCTATTGATCACTTAAGTATGAAGTAAGGTCCACATAAGTCAATTTGTGATTGAAACTGTGAAAATTTGCAGCTGACAACTGGATCAGGTAGGGCACTCCAGACTTTGACAACTTTATTACAGAAATCATATTTTTTACAGTCAAGTTTAGAACAATTCACATTGAGTTTAAAGCAGTTGTTTGCACATGTATTATTGTGATTAAAACAGAAAAAGTCATTTACAGGTAAAGCAATACTACGTCAGAGTCAGATGCCCTAATTAAATCATGAGATTTGAGCTTCAAAAGAAATCCAGTTATTTATTAGGAGCAACATGTCAGCACGTACCCAAGGGAAGCCAGCTCTGACCCCACGTAATTTACGATCCAATTATGACCCTGTTTTCCTCTTCCAGCCAGGGTGTGTCATAAATCACATTCTCCAATGGAGCACTTTCACGGGCTGTAGAGATCACGCCCCTCCAGCTGTTGTGGGTAACCTGGGAGACAGCCTTCAGAAAGATATGTGTGAAATGTGCTTCTTTTTGTGGCTGCCATGTCATCAGTTCCCGTCCTCATTGCCTGTGGCAACTTGAGAGCAGGCCAGGGATGCTTTGTGGGTTGACATACTACATATTATTTTCTATGCAATACCTAATTCTGACTGCAAGCAACACTGTTCTATGTTATCCAAACTGAGAAGTTTCATCACCAAGCCTAGGACTCAGGACAACCTACAGAGTTGCCCCTGCATGGCCCATGGGAGTCTGACAACCAATCAGAATACAAGCTCAAATTCAAAAGCTCAGAGAGGGTATAAAACTCAGGGACTCTCAGCATCTCTGCCCCTTTTTTCTCCTTCACCCAACATCTTCAAGGCATGTGATCCTGTCCACCATTAAAACCATCTTTCCAAGCAACATCCATGAATCCAGTGTCTTTCCCCCCCACTTGGAACTGAACTCAGATGGATATTTCTTCCAACACAATGCTCTCTTCTCTTCTTAGACTATTCTTCTCTTGCTGCTCGCTAAGGAAGGATTTTTTGAAATGACCATCAGATCATTAGTATTTCTTATACAGTAATTAACACTCTCTGATGCCAAGGAGTTCTACTCCCCCTCCCCGCCTGAAATGAACTCTGTTCCAACTGCCAGTTACCTTTTATTAAGATGCTCAGATGCTAAGGAGATAGACAGGGTTATATGAGGAACTTGACTGGTGGGCTGGCAAATGGGGCAGGATAAGGAAAAAGGAAAGCAAATGAAGAGCAGAAGAAGGAATAACAGCCACGAGTCTTCCATCAGGAGTAAATAAGAGGATATCATCCAGAAGCAGCTACTGCTTCTTCTGGGGTCACCCTTGGCTGCCTTAGAAACTGCTGACTTTGGAGAGCTGTCAAGGCCACGCTTGGGATTCATTTATTCACTCCATTTCCATGACAAAACAGGTGATTTTTGTGCAAATGTGTCACATCTTTAAGGAGTGGGAGAAACACATTCACTGGGAGGTGAAAAGGGGGCACCCAGTGCTGTCTTAGCACAAGTGGAATGTTGCAAAGAACAGTGATATTAAATCCCCTCGTGCCCCCGCGGCTCAGCAATAAAATATTCGTCCGGTATTGTCTGATTCCTCATTTTCTGCTAAAGCCATTGTCAGCAGGAGACATCAACATAATAGCATTTAAGTGGAGCTGTGCAGCCAGCTTGTAAAATAAGTCCTGTTAAGCACTTCTCAAGAATTCCATTAAAAGTCCAGAAATGCCTCTGTTGATTGAGTTGGAAGAGATTTAGAAATGAAGATAACAAGGAGCAGGTTCAGACTTTGGAGAGGGCCGAGGTCTGAGTTTAATCTCTTCGAAAAAATTAAGATTATAACCACAAACTGGATGATTTTATAACCCACTTTGCATCTCCAGGGGTGGGCTTCTAGGTGTCCACATTCGTTCGGGCGATCATCTAGATAAGATTCTGCTCTGTTCGGTGAACTCCCGAATACCTCCCCTGGCTGGCCATGCCCACCCACGCCATCTCTCCCAGGAGTCTCCACGTGGGCTGTTTATCATGCCAGGTTAAGTGCAGGGCCCATGCAGAGCCTCGGGGAGGGGTGGGAAATGGGTTTGAGTTTGAGTTTCATTTTATTTATATGCCACCCTATTCCCTGCGGGACTCAGGGCAGCACACAAACCCAAGGAGGGAAAGGGAAACACAAAAACTACAAATACAAGGCATTTAAAAACAACCAACAGCCACATGATTCGAGAGGGGAAGGGAACTCATCAACCCCAGGCCTGCCGACACAGCCAGGTTTTAACAGCTTTTCGGAAGGCCTGGAGAGAGTTGAGGGTCCGAATCTCTGCGGGGAGTTCGATCCAAAGGGCCGGAGCTGCCCCAGAGAAGGCCCTCCCCCGGGTAGTAGCCAGATGACATTGGCTGGTAGATGGAACCCGGAGGCCTGCCCTGTGCGATCTAATGGGTCTTTGGGAGGTAATTGGCAGCAGGCGGTCTCTCAAGTACCTCTCAAATGGGCCTACTGGAGGTTCCAGAAATCCAAAAACAAGCTAGTTCCCAGCCTCTGGAGGGCCTCCGGCAGGGGTGGATTCTGGATTCTTAATGTGCACTACGTGAGCATGCGCAGTAGTGAACAAAATTGCTTCTGTGCATGCAAAAAACAAGTTGGAAAAAAACAAGATGCCCTCCGAACCAAAGTGTGTGCACGAGTGAACTGGCAGGAAAGCTGGCCAGAACCCACCCCTGATACATACATACATAAATACACACTATACATACCATATTTTTCGGAGTATAAGACGCACCAAGATTTTGAAGAGACAATTTTTTAAAAAACGTTTTTGCAAACCTCCCAAAAATGGTTCATTTTTTGCAAAAATGGGCCCGTTTCCCCCCCCCCCCAAAAGGCATGAGTAGCCTTTAGTGGACTTGCAGAGTGCTCCTGGGGGGTGGCCCCCTCAAAAAATGAGCAAAAGATGGCCCATTTTTCACAAAAACAGGCTCATTTTTGTCAAAACAATTTGCATCCAAAGCCTTTAGGAGGCTTATAGAGTAATCCTGGGGACTGGAGCGGGGGCAAAATTGAGCAAAAAATGGCCTGTTTTTCACTCATTTCTGCATTCCCCAGCCCCCAGAGCTCTCTGAAAGCCTTCTACAGGCACTGCATGGCCATTTTGGTGAATGGGGGTGGAATTTTGGGAGACAAAAAATGCTGTATTCAGTGTATAAGACGCACCCAGATTTTTAGCCTCTTTTTTAGAGGGAAAAAGGTGTGTCTTATACTCTGAAAAATACGGTACATATACCTATAAAGTAAACTTTTGTGGAAGTTTTTGATCAGTGTGATCTACCTGTTCTAACATATGATGGTGAAACATGGACACTAATCTCATATATCTGAGAATCTGAAGTACCAATGGTCAAAGCAAATTGATGGTAGAGAACAGTGAATGGAATTCAAGTTGGGCTGCAGGTCTTTTGAGGGCAAAGAAACTCAAGACTGATGACATATTTGACCCCTCTCTCGAGCTCAGCCTAAGCATCTTCTACAATCCATATATAACTCTGGAATGCCTTGAGCAATTTCAACCTAACTTGGTACACAGATGACTTACTCTCTGCAAAAAAAAATACTGTGGGGGTAAGAAACCCCTCGGGGTGTGTGTTTTGTTAAGATACATCCTGTTGTGCCTTAAAATGCCTTCTACTGTACAGCACAGTAGAGTTGCCATGGTAACGGCTTCACAGTCCTCCACAAGGGGGCTCCCTCTGGTAAGGGGGAAAATCCAACATTAGAAATTACGAGGCCCTTGAGGTCACTATGAGAGGACAACTGTATGTTGCTTGCTCAAGGGTGGGGTTACCCATGAATGTATTTATTCTTGTGTCAGGCCTGCAACCATGTTTGCTTGTGGATCTCATGCCTGCCACACTTTCTATTATTCTAGCATGCATTTTCTATGGTGGGAAAATGGGGGGGGGGATTGTATGGAGTTAGATGATATGCAGCCATAACAACATTCTTTGTAGAAAGCCAAGGTCATTCTTTCTCTTTGCACCTCTGCATCTGACCGGAACTGGTTGGGTGGAACTGCCAGCATGGCAGTGGGAGATTGGACCATGGGATGGACTTGTGGGTGTGCAGGAAAGATCATAAACTTTCAACTGGGTGGGAAAAACCGGGAAGCTTTCAGATTCGGGTTTCCCCAGAGGTGCCAACATGGCTCTCTTCATAAATTGGAACTTTGAGCAATACTTTGCCTTGGACTCTGATTTACTTTTGGATGCTATTTGGAACCGTGACATTTTGCTTCTGGAGGTGAAACCAAAAATGTTGCTCACAATCAAGTTTTGTGTTAAATTAACATTATAGTAAATTTGTGAAACATTTTACTTTATAATTTGTATACTCTACTTATACTTTTAAATGCCTGGAAATAACATTACTTTGACTTGACACTATGCATAGAATTCATTCCTTTTCCTGTGGAATACAGGACTGGGATAAATAAACACCAAGCAACACCGGGTTATCAGCTAGTAAATAAATAAAGTAGGTAAGCATATTAATACATCTTTACACGTTCATTGTAAAAAAAAAAGTATATATTAATTACATTTCATTTAATTGTCCTTTGCAGAAGGCAAAGTATTGCTTTAAGAGAATGGCACTGCCACATCAGTTAACCAGCAGCCTGATGGATAGCTACTTTCCATAGTTATCTAAATCAGCAGCACACTTATCTTCTTAACTGTGGCTTCACTTTACAGCAGGAAACAAAAAGGATAAGATGCTAATTGAGATTTGTGTGAGCAAACCTGGAAAACAGCAAGTTAAGCCATAAAGAGCAGCTTTTCAAAATGACTAATAAAGAAAGTGGTGAGGACAGCACATTGATGGACGCCAGAAATATTTTTAAAAAGTATTTGACGCAAGCACCAAAATGTTAAAACACTGCTTGGGCAGATAGAACATAGTGCTGAGTTACTGAGGATCACAATATATATGAAATTCGGCACATATGTTCCTCTTTGCTTCTGGGTGCTCACTAAGAAATGATTTTTTGAAATGACCATCAGATCATTAGTATTTTTTATACAGTAATTAACAGGCTCTGATGCTAAGGAGTTCTACTCCCCCTCCCCACCTGAAAAAATCTCTGTTCCAACTGCCAATTGCCTCACATTCTCTTAACTCAGTTCAAACTGGGAGACATTCCACTCCTTCACTCAGGAGCGGTCTGGGGCTCCTTACAGAATTCCACCTATGGAACTGCTTCAAGGCGTGGGAGCGATATTCCCTTATGTGTTTCAATCACCGACCACCACTGAGGCAATGAATTGAACCAGATTTCTCCTGCATTGCCCAATCACATAGTTTCATCAAGAAGCATGGTTATCCAGTGTATGTATGTATGTATGTATGTATGTATGTATGTATGTATGTGTATATACACATACATACATACATGTGTTATCCAGTATATGTATGTGTTGTGGCCCAGCAGGAGCCGTTGGAGCTGCCACCAGACTCCGACAGTGAGGGGCCCTATGAGTCGACTCTGGAGGAGGTGGAGGACCCTGGACAGGGTTCCGACACCAAGCAGGGCACAGAGAGGCTGGTTGGTCACCAGAAGGCACCTGACCCTTGGACCAGTGGGGAGGAGACAAGGGAGAGTGAGCTGGACACCAGCAGTGAGTAGTTCCTGGATGCATGGCACCGAAGAGCTAATAGGCGTCAGGAACAGTTGCGCAACTAAAGGATGTAATTGCACTCAGCTGGTGGTCATTAGGCTCCTCTCTAGACTATAAAAGACTGCTTGTGCACACGCCCTTTTGCAGAAGTCAACGCAGGAAACAATGTCGGAAAACATTATTGTGAGCTTGGTAGGCTGGATTGCTGCCAAGCCTCATCTGTGTTGGATTGCTGCCAAGGACCTGTCTGTCTGTTAATCAAATGCCGTAACTTATCTTTGGCTCGGAGTGTGTGTTGGTGTGGGACGAGGGGGGTCAGAACATGTATGTATGTATGTATGTATGTTTATACACATATACATACATGCACACATGCACACATGCACACATGCACACATGCACACATGCACACATGCACACATGCACACATGCATACATTCATATATACATACCTTGGAGATCTTTCAAGAAACAGCCTAACATTATTATTATTTATTAACAAGAATAATGATAGCTTGGAGGACAAATAGACCCTTAATCCCCCCCCATTTTTTTTTTGCTGTCACTTCCTGAAAGATGAGTGAAGTCAAATGGAAGAGATTCACGTCCCGAGGAGAAGTGAAGTCAACTTATCAACCTATACATTTGCTTTTTAGCCTGAAAGGGGAATGAAAATAGAGGCTCATTCATATATATATATATATATATATATATATATATATATATATATATATATATATATATGTATGTATGTATGTATGTATGTATGTATGTATGTATGTATGTATGTATGTATGTATGTACATATCAGAGTTGTAAACAGTGTTTCGGGGCTTATCTCTCTGCTGGAGGATGAAAGTCATCAACGAATGGAGGGCAAGACAAGAAGCAAAAGATGGAAACTCACCAAGGAGAAAAGCAACTTAGAACTGAGGAGAAATTTCCTGACAGTGAGAACAATTCATCAGTGGAACAGAAGTTGCCTCCAGAAGTTGTGAATGCCCCAACACTGGAAGTTATTCAGAAGATGATGGATAACTATTTGTCTCTGAAGTGGTGTAGAGTTTCCTGCTAACCAGGTGGTTGGACTAGAAGACCTCCAAGTTCCTTTACAACTCTGTTATTCTGTTATATAACTTTGCATATTACTGTTTTTCCTGATTTCTTCATGAGTTGTATAGTTGCACGTGATAAGCCGAGGTGGCGCAGTGGTTAGGGTGCAGTACTGCAGGCCACTTCAGCTGACTGTTATCTGCAGTTCAACGGTTCAAATCTCACCAGCTCAAGGTTGACTCAGCCTTCCATCCTTCCGAGGTGGGTGAAACGAGCACCCAGACTGTTGGGGGCAATATGCTGACTCTGTAAACCGCTTAGAGAGGGCTGAAAGCCCTATGAAGCGGTATATAAATCTAACTGCTATTGCTATTGTTATAATCAGCCGGTCGGAAAATGCTCACGCCGGAAAATGGAAGATCAGCTCTTCCAGTTTCCATCACTGCTGTATGCACAAAGGCCAGCTGATTGTTGCGTGTGCATGCATGCCAGAAATCCGGAAGAGGAACTGGTGACACTGCGTGTGCCAGGCAACATGGTTCTGCATGCCACTTCGGGCACGCATGCCCTAGAGTTGCCATCAGGGCTCTAGCGTTTTATCCTCTCTATAACAGACAAGAAGCAAACTTAGGAAGGAGAGACCCCAATCTAGAACTAAGGAGAAATTTCCCGACAATGAGAATAATTAATCAGTGGAACTGCTTGCCTCCAGAAATTATGGGTGCTCCAACACTGGAGGCTTTTTAGAAGAGACCAGAAAGCCATTTGTCTGAAATTGTATAGAGCAGGGATGTCAAACTCACATCATCATATCTGTGTCACTTGATGTATCTGGATGTTTTTCCCCTTCGCCAAACTGTCTGTGGGCCGTGGCACATGGACTGGGAGTTTGACAGCCCTGGTATAGAGTCTCCTACTTGACCAGGGGTTTGGACCAGAAGACCTCCAAGAAGACCTCCTTCAAACTCTGTTATTCTGTTTGTAATGATTAACGCCATCAATATTAAACCGAGCCTGCTCAGATGCTGAAATACACCATGTAAGTTAAGTGGAGAGATTGGAAGGGTGGAGTGGAGAGGATAGGAGGCAGGGGTGGGTTTCAACCGGTTCGCGGCAGTCCCTGCGAACCGGTTGGTCGGCGAACCCGGAAGTAAGTAACTTCCGGGAACGGCGAAGGGCCCACCCGCGCGCCCGCGCTCCTTACCCGGTTTTGATAAATTCTGCGCTTCCACGCATGCGCAGGATGCATACAGCGCCTGCACGATCCTCCAGGAGCAGCTGGAGCATCACACAGACGCTAGTACGCATGCGTGTGCCGCGCGCATGCACGCGCATGCACGCGCACGCCACATGCGTGCGCGAGGACGCCGCCGGTCCCGTTCCAACCGAACCGGTTGGAACGAGGCGAGAAACCCACCCCTGATAGGAGGGGAAGAGAGGGGACAGAAGTGAGGAAAAGAGTAGGAGAGAGAGAAGGAGCAGAAAGAGGAGAGGGGAGAAGGAGAGAGGAAGGGGAAGTAGAGAAGAGAGAGATGGCGGAGGGAAGAAAGGAGGTAGGGAGGAGGAGAGAGGGAGAGGAGGTAGTGTCACAGTGGATAATACGGTGTATGGAAATCAGAAGAGCAAATGAGAGTTACTGTGGGTAGACGGTGAGAAGAATTGATATAATATTGGATAATACACAATAGTGCTTGTCAAGATGTAATGATATACTTGTGGATATTTATATTAAACTAAAAAAAAATAAACCCCCTCTGTTATTCTATTATTCTGCTATTCTGCAACTAAGGTCTCATCTTTTCTGCAACGGAGCCAAGGAGGATGGTTTTATTTTTGTTTTAATTTTTTTTGCCAGACGAACCGTGTTGTAAAAATGTCACATCCAAAAGTGATTTCCCTTTTCCTGCTTTCCTTTGATGACCCAATTTCTTACTTGTTTACTTACTTTACCTTATTGATTAGTCCTTGGGCCGTGCCGAAATGTCGCGTTCCAGACACAAACTATTACTAAAACCTGATAAAAGTGATTTAAAACGGAATTGGATAAAACACAATTTAAAATGGAATTGGAATAAAATGCAATAATTTAAATCGCCCAATTTCACTTCTCCCTATCTTTGCCTTTTGCAGTTACCGTCGTCGGCATCCTTCCACCTCAAAAGACGATGGTATCGTGCTCTGGAAAGAGGTCCTCAAGGAGCATCTGCTGTGGCTAAAAAAGATAATTCGGGAGTGGAAATCCCTTCCACACTGAGGGCAGATACATCCAGCCCCTTCCCCAGATTTCGTTGGCTCCGGGACTCACTCTTTGCCCCAGCCCGCCGAACGAGTGTCTCTCAATCAGTGGTGGGTTTCAAAAAACTTTGGAACCTACTCTGTGGGTGTGGCCTCCTTTGTTGGAGTGGCTTGCCAGCCATGTGACCTGGTGGGAGTGGCTTGCTGGCCATGTGTTCTCTCTCTCTCTCTCTCTCTCTCTCCTTCCTTTTGTCTCTCTGTCCCTTTTTTCTTTTTTTCTTTCATCTCTCTCTCACTCTTTTTCTTCTTTCTTTCTTTCTTTCTTTCTTTCTTCCTTTCTCTCTCTCTCTCTCTCTCTCTCTCTGTGTCTGTCTGTCTGTCTGTCTATGTGTGTGTGTGTGTGTGTGAGAGAGAGAGAGTGGTGGGTTTCAAAAAAGTTTGGAACCTCTTCTGTAGGTGTGGCCTGCTTTCCGGGTCCACTGGTGGAACCTCTTCTCACACTCTCATTAAGAGGGGTGGGGGTGGGGGAATAGCAAAGAGTAGAATGTGTTGATTTCAAAATAAATAAAAAAATCCTTTCTAGAAACGCAAGGTTATTCTTTGTCTCCGCACCTTTGCACCTGACCGGAAGAAGCTGGGTGGAGATGCCTGTGAGGAAGAAGAGGATTGGACCATGTGGTGGATTTGTGGGTGTGGGGACAAGATCATGAACTTTCAACCGGGTGGAATCCCAGGAAGTTTTCAGAATTGGGATTCCATAGCATGATGCCAACATATCTGTTTTATTAAATTGGAACTTTAAGGATAACTCTGCCTTGGACTCTGATTTGATTCTGCATGATATTTGGAACGCTGACACACTGTATATTGGGCATTAATGCAATTGAGCGGGTCCAGAGGTATTTCACGAGAAGAGTCCTCCACTCCTCTGCTCACAACAGAATTCCCTATGCCTCCAGGCTTGAAATTCTGGCTTGGAAAACCTCGAACTGGGCCGCCTATCGTTTGACCTAAGTGCAGTGCACAAAATTATCCACTACAATGACTACTTCAGCTTCAACCTCAATAATACCCAGGCAAACAATAGATACAAACTCAAGGTAAACCTCTCCAAGCTCGATTGCAGAAAATACGCCTTCAGCAACAGAGCTGTCAATGCCTGGAATGCTCTACCTGACTCTATGGTGTCTTCCCCAAATCCCCAAAACTTTAACCTTAGACGGTCTACTGTCAATCTCACCTTATTCCTAAGAGGTCTGTAAAAGGAGCGTGTATAAGAACACTGGCGTGCCTACCGTCTTTGTCCTACTGTCTCAATTTATTTGTGTGGGAGAGAAAGGATTGGGGGGGGGGGGAGAGATAAGAATAAAAGTAAGAAAGAAGGGAGGGAGGGAGGAAAGGAAAGGGAAGGGAAGGGAAGGGAAGGGAGGGAGGGAGGGAGGGAGGAAGGAAGGAAGGAAGGAAGGAAGGAAGGAAGGAAGGAAGGAAGGAAGGAAGGAAGGAAGGAAGGAAGGAAGGAAGGAAAAGATTCATGGTATACCCAAGTATCACTTACATGCATCTGAGAGGGAGATGCCCAGATTCTGTTAGAAAAATGAAAGCAACTAGATCTTGGCTTCTGGCAAACACAAGCTTGATTTTCCATCCAGGTGGAACCAGGTTCCATTCCTACAAAGTCTTCATAGAGAAGATTATCCATCAGAGATGCCCAAGCGCAGGGGTCTCCAGACTTGGCAACTAACGTGAAGACTTATGGACCTTCAACTCCCAGAATTCTTCAGCCAGGAATTCTGGGAGTTGAGATTGAACCAGTCTTCAAGATGCCAAGTTTGGACATTTGGACACATCCCCTCTCCTAGTGGATCCTGCACCAGTCAGGGGGATGGATTTAGAAGATCTGGAAAGTTCCTTCTCACTGGACTTACCTATGATTTTGTACCTTCTCCTCTTCTTTCCGAGAACGTTTTCCCTGTAAGAACACGTACAGCGACGGCTTAATGGGATGCAATGAATTACTCCAGATTCCTCCTTATAGGTGGAGCGAGCTCACCAATGCTATGTTCCCCTGCCCCTTTCCAAGTTGGGATGAGGAATAAAGTGGATTGAAAATGAAAGTTGGAGTTGAGAGAGCAAGGGGCATGTAGGTCTCTCTCTCTCTCTCTCTCTCTCTCTCTCTTTTGCTTCTGTTGTTAAAAACACAACCGAAACATGGTTCTGGAGCTCGCCTGCTATTTTGAAGACCTGCTGCTTGATAGAGTGTCATTTGTCCCCTGCTTTCACAAGTACCAGCTGGCAGCTAAGTGACTCACATGTGTTTTTCTGACATTTAACAAATGGGAACAGCTTGCCGATCTGTGTTAAGTTACTCCGGCAAATAATCATCAGCTATGCAGCATCAATGAATGTTCAGGACATTAGTGAAAACATGGACACGTACATTCAGATAAAGAGTGGAGAGGGAAGAATAGAATAGAATAGAATAGAATAGAATAGAATAGAATAGAATAGAATAGAATAGAATAGAAGAGTTGGAAGGGACCTTGGAGATCTTCTAGTCCAACCCCCTGCTCAGGCAGAAAAACCTATACCACTTCAGACAAATGGTTATCCAACATCTTCTTAAAGACTTCCAGTGTTGGGGCATTCACAACTTCTGGAGGCAACTTCTGTTCCACTGATTCATTGTTCTAACTGTCAGGAAATTTCTCCTCAGTTCTAAGCTGCTTCTCTCCTTGATTAGTTTCCACCCATTGCTTCTTGTTCTACCCTCAGGTGCCTTGGAGAATAGTTTGACTCCCTCTTCTCTGTGGCATCCCCTGAGATATTGGAAAACTGCTCTCATGTCTGTACCAATCTGTTCATAAACAAAATAACATGACCTTTTAGGACATAATAGGATTAACGCCCCCCCCCCCAATTGAAATAGCGAAAGACACAAAAGCTCCTTCATTGCACAATCCCCAGAACAGTTCAAACTTCAAAGTCACAGAAACCTATGAAGAGCCATCCACTCATTCAACCAATTTGGTCAGCTGTCCTAGAACCACACACACTGTGTGTGTGTGTGTGTGTGTGTGTGTTGATTCAAAGTGCTCTTCAATAAACAGAGTTTTTCTTTCCAATCAGATTCTATCTTATTTCCAGCATATTTCTCCCAGCTTGGAACTGAACCAGATGGATTTTGCTTCCAACAGTGTGTGTGTGTGTGTGTGTGTGTGTGTGTGTGTGTCTGTCTGTCTGTCTGTCTGTCTGTCTACCTATCAGTGGTGGGATTCAAATAATTTAACAACCGGTTCTCTGCCCTAAGGACCAGCTGAGTAGGTGGGGCTTAGTGGTCATGTGACCGGGTGGGAGGGGCCAAATCAACATCGCTGACGTTGATGGGCACTTTGCCTTAGCTGTTACAATGTACTAAGGATTAACCGGAGAGGCAGTTTCCGTAAGCAGGGCAATAAAGATTAGGCTAGAACCAACACCAGAATGTTTCCTTCCTGCCTTCCTTAAAGGATTAGCCCTGTAAAGTGGAGAAAAACCAAAAGGAGATTTCTTCCAACAGTTTAGTTTAGTTTATTGGTTTTGTATGCCACCCACTCCCGGAGGACTCCAGGCGGCTTTCAATAAGAAGGGAAGGGGGATAAATAAGACAATACAACAATTTAAAATACAACAACATTCACAATTAAAGTGGGGCTGGATACTTCAACAACCAGTTCTCCCAACTGCTTAGAAAGTTAACAACCGGTTCTGCCGAATAGGTGCGAACCGGCTGAAACCCACCACTGCTACCTATGTACCTACCTATGTACCTACCTAATGTATATCCGTCCGTCCATCCATCCATCCATCCATCCATCCATCCATCCATCCATCTATTTATCATCTCTCTCATTTGCCTGCCTGCCTGCCTGTATGCCTGCCTTTCCATCCATCCATCCATCCATCCATCCATCCATCCATCCATCCATCCAACCAACCAACCAACCAACCAACCAACCAACCAACCAACCAACCAACCAACCAACCAACCAACCAACCAACCATCTGTCCGTCCATCCATCCGTCCATCCATCCGTCCGTCCTTCTGTCTGTCTGTCTGTCTGTCTAAATCCTTCTTCCTTGTAGCACTGATGATGTTACCTGATTTGATAATCAAAACTGGTATGAACAAGAATATAGAGAAATCAAGATGGTTTTATCCCATGCTTTATTTATTTTTTTTTAAAAAATTGAACAATAAATTTCATTCCTTCCTTGCTTCCTTCTCTTCCTCCCTCCGGGTTGATCTTCCTTCCTTCCCTCCCTCCTTCCTTCATCTTTTCCATCTCCTCTCCTCCTTTTCTCTACCCAACCTAGCCTAGCCTATCATCTCTGATTTCCTTCCTTCCTTCCTTCCTTCCTTCCTTCCTTCCTTCCTTCCTTCCTTCCTTCCTTCCTGATCTTGGATGTCTTGTGTGAAGGGGCCATTCTGAAGAGTTACAACTCTTCCCATATTGAATTTGGCCCTTAAACTTCTCATCGCTTCAACCCCTAAGCATTAGTAGCAGTAAGCCTTTTGGATAAGTGTACTGTTTGCAAAGTACCAGGAGACTTTCCAAAGTGGTATTTATTTGTTAGATTTAAATCTTGTCTCTCTATTTTTTCCCTAGGAGCTTAAGGCACTTCAATGAACTTTCCAACCATCTTATTCCATGCCTGTATTTTCCACCCTTGAGGGTGGAGAAAGAGATTTAGATTGAGGAAATGGTGGATTAAAAAAAAAACCCTGCTAGAATCTCTTGAATAGCTTCCTTGATAACAATTTAAAAGGGAGGGGATCCCAGATGAACACCCAATGCTACACTCAACCAATATCAATAAAGGAGAATATTTGTAGCTCAGGGTTGAAATAAGAAGTCCTTGGTGGTCTCTGAGCTTGGCGGGTTTTTTACAGACATTTCATTACCAAACTCGGTAATACCATCAGTGCTGGAGGAGAGGGGAGTTTACTCCCAGTTTATATTCTGGTAGCTTGGCCTGTCAGTGTGGATAGAGATTCTTTGGTTGGGTTGCTGACTGATGGCTTCCTTGGCAATTTCTTGATTGGGGTATTGTTGGTCTGATGTGTTTCAACCGAAGGTTCCCAAGAGCATGAAGCAGATTCCTGTTCCTGTCAAAAAAAACCTTGTATTAATTGGCTGTGAATTCTGCTCATTCACATCCAGCAAAGTCTTTCAAGGGAGGATTTACAGTCACAGACCTTATCTGGCTTGGAGAGCCGCCAGGCCGATATCTGCAGAACTTGACAAGGAATCTCGGAGAGTCACAAACCAATTAATCGAACTAATGGTCTCCTGCAAACTCCACTCCCCTTTTGCTCCTCTTTTATTTCCTCTGGGAGGGGCCATCCATCGTACACTCTTTTATTTCCTCTGGGAGGGGCCATTCATCGTCCACCTGTGGCCTTACTCCCAAGTCGACCCCTGTTCTTTAGCTGTTCCCTTTGTCTGGCAACTCTGCGCATGCGCACACTGGGAACAGGCTCCAGCTGTTCTTCTGCCCCACTGATCTCATGACCAGGCCTTATAAAGTGGTATCAACCCTTCACGTCATCTTGATTCTATCCCTCTGTTGATGCAGCCTAGAACTGTGTTGGCATTTTTGGCAGCTGCTGCACACGGCTGGCTCATCTTTAAGTGATTGTCCACTAGGACTCCAAGATCCCTCTCACAGTTACTACTATTGAGCAAGGTATCAACTATACTGTACCTGTGCATTTTGTGTTGTTGTTTTTTTGCCATAATTGCCACAATATATTTTCTTGCCATAATATATTTGCCTTAATTTCCCTGCATTCCCATTCCTTCCTCTTACCCCCTTCTTAAGCTCTCCCCCACCTTCTATTTTCTTATATTTATTTTGACAGAATAGCTGAAGTAGGCAGATGGGGATCCCATACTTGTTTAAATGGAATATCTTAATGTACTGACAATTTTAATTAGTGGCTATTAATTCCACTAATATACTTCTCAAAAAAATTTGTGCTGGCTTTGCATCTATCAAGCATAAAAGCTTTCATTGGTGGGAAAAATTTTCATAATTGGTTGGAGAAGGAGTTGGCTTCCGAGGCTGACAAGGGGCAGAAGTGCAGAGTTTTTGTCTATTTTTGCAATTTTTCATGAGATGGTCTTCAATTCAAGTTCTTCTTCTTTTCAGAAGCAATATGACCGTGATGTGGTTATTCAGCAGATAACAGAATAACAGGCTTGGAAAAAACCTTGGAGATCAATCCAGTGATGGCTAATCTTTTTACAATACAATACAATAACAGAGTTGGAAGGGACCTTGGAGGTCTTCTAGTCCAACCCCCTGCCTAGGCAGGAAACCCTATACCATTCCAGACAAATGGCTATCCAACATCTTCTTAAAGACTTCCAGTGTTGGGGCATTCACAACTTCTGGAGGCAAGTTGTTCCACTGATTAATTGTTCTAACTGTCAGGAAATTTCTCCTTAGTTCTAAGTTGCCTCTCTCCTTCATTAGTTTCCACCCATTGCTTCTTGTCCTACCCTCAAGTGCCTTGGAGAATAGTTTGACTCCCTCTTTTTTGTGGCAACCCCTGAGATATTGGAACACTGTTATCATGTCTCCCCTAGTCCTTCTTTCCATTAAACTAGACACACCCAGTCCCTGCAACAGTTCTTCATGTGTTTTAGTCTCCAGTCCCCTAATCCTCTTTGTTGCTCTTCTCTGCACTCTTTCTAGAGTCTCCACATCTTTTTTTTACATTGTAGTGACCAAAACTGAATGCCGTATTCCAAGTGTGGCCTTACCAAGGCCTTATAAAGTGGTATTAACTCTTCCCGTGATCTTGATTCTCTTCCTCTGTTTATGCAGCCTAGAACTGTGTTGGCTTTTTTGGCAGCTGCTGCACACGGCTGGCTCATATTTAAATGGTTGTCCACTGAGACTCCAAGATCCCTCTCACAGTTACTACTATTGAGCAAGGTACCACCTATACTCTACCTGTGCATTTCATTTTTCTTGCCTAAATGTAGAACCTTACTCTTTTCACCATTGAATTTCATTTTTTTAGATAGTGCCCAATGTTCAAGTTTGTCAAGATCCTTCTGTATCTTCAGCCTGTTTTCTGGAGTGTTGGCTATTCCTGCCAGCTCGGTGTCATCTGCAAATTTGATGAGTTCCCTATTTATTCCCTCATCCAGATCATTGATGAAGATGTTGAAGAGCACTTTTTGTTGAGGTGTGCCAAAAGCGGGGAGTGCAGGACAGGTCACACACACGCGTGCCCACACCCATAATGCAATGCCCTTCCCCCTGCGCACGCGCGCACCGGCCTCATTGCAAGCCTCCAGATTTCCAGTTTGCACATTGGGCTGTTTTTTGCCCTGCGGAGGCTTCAGGGAAACCTCTTGAATCCTGGGGAGTTTGAAAAATGGCCCAACATGCAAACTGGAAGTTCGAGAATGGACTCCCAGGTTGCCCGTTGGGCGGGTTTTCCTTCTGACAAGCAAAGTCAATGGGGAAGGCAGATTTGCTTAACTATTGTGTGAGTAACTTGACGACTGCAATGATTTGCTGAATAACCGTGGCAAGAATAGTCGTAAAATGCGGCAAAGCTCACTTCACAAATGTTTCACTTAGCAACAAAACACTGCAATTTTTCCTTCCTTCCTTCCTCTTCTCTTTTCTCATTCTTTTCTTCCTCTCTCCCTAACCTGTCATTTCAATTTCTTCGCTCTCTCCCAGCTTCCTTTCTTCTCTCCTTCCTTCCTTCCTCCCCTCCCTCCCTCCTTCCTTCTCTCCCTGTTCTTCCCCATTCTTTTCCTCCTCTCTCATTACCCTATCATTTCAATTTCCTCCCTCCCACTCCTTTCTTTCCTTCTTTCCTTCCTTCCCTTCCTTCCTTCCCTTCCTATTCTCCTTCCCCATTATTTTCCTCCTCACTCCTTAACCTATCATTTCAATTTCTTCCCTCCCCCTTCCTTCCTTCCTTTCTCCCTCCCTCCTTCCTTCCCTTCCTGTTCTCCTTCCCCATTCTTTTCATCCTCTCTCATTACCCTATCATTTCAATTTCTTCCCTACCACTCCTTTCTTTCTTTCTTTCTTTCCTTCCTTCCTTCCTTTCCTTCCTTCCCTTCCTATTCTCCTTCCCCATTATTTTCCTCCTCTCTCCTTAAACTATCATTTCAATTTCTTCCCTCCCCCTTCCTTCCTCTCTCCCTCCCTCCCTCCTTCCCTTCCTGTTCTCCTTCCCCATTCTTTTCCTCCTCTCTCATTACCCTATCATTTCAATTTCCTCCCTCCCACTCCTTTCTTTCCTTCTTTCCTTCCTTCCCTTCCTTCCTTCCCTTCCTATTCTCCTTCCCCATTATTTTCCTCCTCTCTCCTTAACCTATCATTTCAATTTCCTCTCTCCCCCTTCCTTCCTTCCTTCCTTCCTTCCCTTCCCTTCCCTTCCTATTCTCCTTCCCCATTCTTTTCCTCCTCTCTCATTACCCTATCATTTCAATTTCCTCCATCCCCTCCTTCCTTCCTTCCTTCCTTCCTTCCTTCCCTTCCCTTCCTAGTCTCCTTCCCCATTCTTTTCCTCCTCTCTCATTACCCTATCATTTCAATTTCTTCCCTCCCCTCCTTTCCTTCCTTCCTTCCTTCCTTCCTTCCTTCCTTCCTTTCCTTCCTTCCCTTCCTATTCTCCTTCCCCATTCTTTTCCTCCTCTCTCATTACCCTATCATTTCAATTTCTTCCCTCCCCTCCTTTCCTTCCTTCCTTCCTTTCCTTCCTTCCCTTCCCTTCCTATTCTCCTTCCCCATTCTTTTCCTCCTCTCTCATTACCCTATCATTTCAATTTCTTCCCTCCCCTCCCCTCCCCTCCCCTCCCCTCCCCTTCCTTCCTTCCTTCCTTCCTTCCTTCCTTCCTTCCTTCCTTCCTTCCTTCCTTCCTTCCTCTAACATATCATTTCAAATTCCCTCCTTCCCTCTAAATACTGAATATCTATCTAAATTGCATGCTGTCCCTTCTCTTCCCTTCCCCTTGTCATGTCTTCCTTAGGCAACCGTCCCCCACCCCTACCCCCTTCACTTCCCTCTCCTGCTTCTGTCAAAACTGACATGGCTGTGATGAGGCCAGACCCCAAGGATGCCTCCGCTTGCTTCGATGTGAAGCCCTCTGACCTGGCAAGTTTTTCCTTGCTAATCCCAAACACCCCAGAGCGGCTTTACAGTCATGCAGCAGGAAAGAGAAAACACAGCAGGCCCTTTTCAGCATGCAAGCTGCCCCTTTTAAGCTCCCTCTCGGTTCTTTCGTGAGAAATTCGCTTCCCCTAATGGGAAAAAAATAGCCTTGCGCTAATTCGAAGCATTGTGAAGGCAGAAGAAAAAGTTTCCTAGCACCATTAAGGAGGTAGCATGGCAGGGTCGAAGAGAGACGCGGTGGCTCAGCGGCTAAGACGCTGAGCTTGTCGATCAGAGAGATCGGCAGTTCGGCAGTTCGAATCCCTAGCGCCGCATAAAGGAGTGAGCACCCGTGACTTGTCCCAGCTTCTGCCAACCTAGCAGTTCGGAAGCATGTTAAAAATGCAAGTAGAAAAAAGAGGGATGACTTTGGTGGGAAGATAACAGTGCTCCGTGCGCCTTTGGCATTTGCTCATGCCGGCCACATGACCACGGAGAGGTCTTCGGACAGCGCTGGCTCTCCGGCTTTGAAACGGAGATGAGCACCGCCCCCTAGAGTCAGGAACGACCAGCACAACGATGGGAATCTTTACCTTTGCCTATAGCTGGGTTGAGAGATTTTTGTCTTCCCTGGGGCTTCTCAAGAGCTTCTGTATCTCTAACATTAACACCATTGTTAATGAAATTAACAATTACATTCTTATAATGGTTCCACCACAAAACCGCGTTCGACTAAAGGGCGCTCGATGAAACCGCGTAGCTGATGTCATCACAGCGCGACAACAGCACGGAGAAAAAAGCACGCTGTAAACGCTAAACCTAAAATTAACCCCTAAACCTAAACCTAACCCCCCTAAACCTAAACCTAAACCTAACCCTAAACCTAACCCTAACGCTTAACGTAACCCTAAACCTAACCCTAACCCTTAACCTAACCCTTAACCTAACGCTAAACCTAATCCTAACCCTTAACCTAACCCTAACCCTAACCCTAACCCTAAACCTAACCCTAAACCTAACCCTAACCCTAAACCTAAACCTAACCCTTAACCTAACCCTAAACCTAACCCTAACGCTTAACGTAACCCTAAACCTAACCCTTAACCTAACGCTAAACCTAACCCTAACCCTAACCCTAACCCTAAACCTAACCCTAACCCTAAACCTAACCCTAAACCTAACCCTAAACCTAACCCTTACCTTAACTTGAAACGGCTTGCTTTCAAAGCGCTATTTAAAGCGCCCTTCTTTCTCCGCGCTTGCTGTTGTCGCCCTGCTGATGACATCAGCGACACGGTTTAATTGGGCGCGCTTTAGTCGAGCACGGTTTTGTCGTGCCACGTCTTATAATGATTTATAAAATAATTATAATTCTGTATAACTGTATATCGGACATTAAGACGATTGAGGGGGTCCAGAGGTATTTCACGAGAAGAGTCCTCCACTCCTCTACTCACAAGACAATCCCTTACGCCACCAGGTTTGAAATTTTGGGCTTGGACAACCTAAAACTACGCCGCCTACGATCTGACCTAAACATAGGACACCAAATCGTCTACTACAACATCCTACCTGTCAATGACTTCTTCAGCTTCAACCTCAGTAATACACAGGCAAACAACAGATACAAACTCAAGGTAAACTGCTCCAAACTCGATTGCAGAAAATACGACTTTGCGCTCTACATGGGGCTGCCCTTGAAAAGAGACTACAATTGGTCCAGAATGCAGTCGCGCGAGCGATACTGGGTGTACCTAGATACACCCATGTTACACCTATCCTCCGTGAGCTGCACTGGCTCCCTATTGGTCTCCGAACACGCTTCAAGGTGCTGGTTATCACTTTTAAAGCCCTACATGGCCTAGGACCTGGATATCTTCGTGACCGCCTCCTGCAACATACCTCCCAGCGCCCAATAATATTGCACAGGGAGGGCTTTCTCCGGGTGCCGTCAGCTACACCATGTCGTCTGGCGGCTCCTCGGGGGAGAGCCTTCTCTGTAGCTGCCCAGGCCCTATGGAATGATCTACCCCCTGAGATCCGGACCCTCCCCACTCTCTCGGCCTTCCGGAAGTCTGTTAAGACCTGGCTGTTCCGGCAGGCCTGGGGCTGCTGATCTCTGATTGAGCTTCAGCCCCATTAACATCGAGTGTATGTTGCGTCCCTTTTTAATCTGCTGTTTTGTATTTTAACTTTTTTTAGTATTGGTTTTTTTAAACTGTTTTTATGTAAGCCGCCCAGAGTCCTTCGGGATTGGGCGGCATACAAATCTATTAAAACTTAAAACTTAAACTTAACAGAGTGGTCAAAGCCTGGAATGATCTACCTGACACTGTGGTGTCTTCCCCAAACACCCAAAAACTTTAACCTTAGACTGTCTACTGTTGACCACACCCCATTCCTAAGAGGTCAGTAGAGGCGTGCATAAGTGCACCAGCATGGCTCATGCCCCTCTCCTAATGTCCCCATCCATTTTTACCCATTGGCTGTGTTCTTATTCGTGTTTATTTTTATTCCTGTTATCTTGTACATGAGTGATCAACTGAATGATTAAAAAAATAATCACCTACATCAAATATTTGGAAGCATTAAGAGAACACCGGTCTGCAATATTTTAGACAAAGCCTGACTTTGTGAGGAAAGCCTCTTCTCCAAGGGGAGACAAAGCTGGGGTCATTTTCTCTTTGTCCTGCTGTGGTTGTATGGGCCTTGGTACTCTCGGAGCTTGGCTGTTTTCTTGCAGACGTTTCATTACCCAACTAGGCAACATCTTCAGGGCTAGAAGGGAGTGTGGTTTGTGATGATGATAATGATGATCAGGAGGAGGAGGAGGAGGAGAGTAAAGTCCTTGGTACTCTCTGAGCTTGGCTGTTTTCTTGCAGATGTTTCATTACCCAACTAGGCAACATCTTCAGGGATAGAAGGGAGTGTGGTTTGTGGTGGTGGTGGTGGTGGTGGTGATGATGATGATGATGATGATGATGAGGAGGAGGAGGAGGAGGAGGAGGAGGAGGAGGAGGAGGAGAGTAAAGTCCTTGGTGCCATCTGAGATTGGCTGTTTTCTTGCAGATGTTTCATTACCCAACTATGCAACATCTTCAGAGCTAGAAAGGAGCGTGGTTTGCTCTCTGTTTATATACCTGTGGTTGCCCTGTCACTGTTGATGGCAATATTCTAGGGCAGGGGTTGGCAACCTTAAACACTCAAAGAGCCACAAAGGTCCTAACCGGAAGCCCCCTGTGCCATTGTGGAGCCGACCGGAAGTCCAGTTCCCCCACCATAGAGTCTCCTCCTAGTGTGGTGTCCTTTTTCCTCTCCCTGTCCTAAGTGAAAGCCCTATCAATTTTGGGGTTGACTGGAAAACCTGCCCCTTGCCATAGAGTCTCCTCCTGGCATGTTGTGCTTCTCCTCCCTCAAACTGGAAGGTCTTCTCAAAATTGTGGTGCCGACCGGCAACAGAGAGCCACAGCAGAGGGATGAGAGCCACATGCGGCTCCAGAGCCGCAGATTGCTGACCTCTGTTCTAGAGGGTTCCTTGATTAAGCTGTTATTTACTGTGGGGTCCTTTGGTTGTTTTCTTGCAGTTGTTTCATTACCCAACTAGGTAACTTCATCAGTGTTGGATGGGAGTAGGGTTTGCTCTCTGTAGAACAAACTTTATATATAGAGAGCAAACACCATTCCCAAGAAAATGATAAAACTCAGAGAATAACAAGGGACAGTCCTCGTCTTCCTCCCCCTCTTCTCCGCACACCCCACTCCCTTCCAATACTGATGAAGTTACCTAGTTGGGTAATGAAATGTCTGTAAGAAAACAACCAGGGAGCATCAGCAAACCCATAGCCCTCCTCCTCTTCCTCTTCCTCCTCCTCCTCCTCCTCCTCCTCCTCCTCCTCCTCCTCCTCCTCCTCCATGCCACAATCTCCACTCCATTCTAACACTGATGAGGTTACTTAGTTGGGTAATAAGACATTTGCAAGAAAATAACCAAGCGCAGAGAGTACCCCGGACCTCACAATCCCCCTCCTCCTCCTCCTCTTCCTCCTTCAAAGAAAGCCATGCTGCTTGGATCTGCACACTTACTACACCAATACATTACGACATCCTAGGAACTTGAGAAGAATTTGATGCACACAAAGGCCAACCCAGCTAAAGAAACGGCAGCTGTGACTTTAATGTTGTTGTGTACATTGTAATATTAAAAATGCATCTTTCCTGCCATCTAATGGTTGTCCAGCAGCATAGTCTGAATCTTTATTGATGCTCCACGATCAACATTACAAAACGAAGCCAAAGTCATAAAATAGATCTTGGTTATCTTCCCGTAATTGGATACCTCGTTGTTGTTGTGGCCTGGCATAATTTGAAAGACAAAAGAAGCAACTTGGTGTAAAAACTTATCCTTTGTGCTTGGAAGTTGAGTCGCAGAAGCAAAATATGAATTGTGAGAATGGAGGTTTGTTCTCCAAGCTTGTGGGTTGGTTTCCAAATATTTCGTTACCAGGCTAAGGAACATCTTCAGCAAAAATTTAGGGAATGTCAGTGTTGGTATCCTTCTGCTTATAAAGGCTTTGTGTGGTCAGTAAGTCTTCTGATGGCTCTTGTGATGGGTCAGGTATGGTATTCCAAGCCTGGCATTTCACAACTATTTCCATTAACAGACACATCAACCTACAATCAGCCTACGTGTGAGGCCTGCAGCCATGTTCCTTTTGGGTCTTTGGCCTGCCACACTTTCTATTATTCTACTATGCATTTTCTATTATGGGAAAATGGAAAGAGGGATTGTATGGAGTTAGATGCTATGTAGCCATAACAACATTCTTTCTAGAAAGCCAAGGTCATCCTTTGTCTCTGCTCCTCTGCACCTGACCAGAACTGGATGGGTAGAACTGCCAGCATGGCAGTGGGAGATTGGACCATGTGATGGACTTATGGGTGTGGGGGCAAGATCTTGAACTTTCAACTGGGTGGGGAAAACTGGGAAGCTTTCAGATTTGGGTTTTCCCAGGTGTGCTCTTAATAAATTGGAACTTTGAGCAATACTTTGCCTTGGACTCTGATTTAATTTTGGGTGCTATTTGGAACGCTGACACAATGAACCCAAGAATTCAAATTAACTGCACAACCAACCAGTGACAGCAGTGAGCCTCAACTAACCCATGCAACACCCCCAACCAGCATTTTACCTCCTAATGACCCTCATTTGCTGTGACCACTCCATCACCAGTTCCTCATTTGATGTGACTCACCACTGACCCCTCACAAGACCCACCACAAGACTCTCACCTGATGTGACCCACACCTGACCCATCACACCCAGATGTTATATTCAGCAGGTTCTGAGAGAACCAGTAGCGGATATTTTGAGTAGTTCAGAGAACTGGTAAAAACCACCTCTGGCTGGCCCCGCCCCCATCTCTTCTCTGCCTCATGAGTCCCAGCTGATCAGGAGGGAATGGGGATTTTGCAGTATCCTTCCCCTGAAGTGGGGTGGAAATGGAGATTTTACAGTATCCTTCCCCTGCTATGCCCACCATGTCATGCCCACCAAGCCACACCATGCCCACAGAACTGGTAGTAAAAAGTTTAAATCCCAACCCTGATCACACCCATCACAAAACCTTCACCTGATATCATCCACACCTGATCCATTATGACACATCCCAAGACCCTCACCTGACGTGACCCACACCTGACCCACCACAACACCCTTACCTGACATGACCTCCCCATCACAAGACCCCATGAAGCCCTTATAAGTAGAAGAACACCAAAACTGACATTCCCTAAATTCCGTTGAAGATGTTACCTAAACCGGTAACAAAATGTTCAGAAACCAACCCACAAACTTGGAGAATGAACCTCCACCCTCATCCTACACCTGAGGCCAGAGGTGGTATTCAGAAGGTTCTGACCAGTTCTGGAGAACCGGTAGTGGAAATTTTGAGTACTTCGGAGAACTGGTAAAAACTACCTCTGGCTGGCCTCACCCCCATCTATTCTCTGCCTCCCGAGTCCCAGCTGATCGGGAGGGAATGGGGATTTTGCAGTATCCTTCTCAGTTCACTGACAAATGCGCGATAGACATATGCACACCGACAAAACCGCGATGACAAAACCGTGACGTCAAAATCGCTAATTGATTTTCGACAATAGCACGCCGACAAATGCGTGCCAACAAAATCGTGCATACGTTGTAACCCTAACCCTAACCCTAACCCTAATTTTTTTTCGATTTTATTGTCATCGCGGTTTTGCCGGTTGATTTTGACATCACAAATTTGTGGGCGAGATTTTGACGTCGTGGTTTTGTCATCACGGTTTTGTTGTGTGCCACAACAAATGGTTAGCCCCAAATCATCTGTCAGCTTGCAGTCCTTTCTTCAGTACTAAAGTTAGTTTAGATCTGTCGCTCAGCTTAAGCCACCCCACAGTGTTATTACAGGTAGTCCTTGACTTACAACCATTCACTTATTGACCCTTTGAAGTTAAAGTAGCACTGAAAAAAAAGCGACTTTTGACTGTTTTTCACACTTAGCGACTGCTGCAGCATCCCCAGGGTCACATGGTCAAAATTTGGACCCTTGGCAACTGGCTAAATATTTAGGATGGTTACGCAAAATCAATGGGATGGGTTGTGTAAGATTCACTTAATGGGTTGTTAAGATTCTTCACTTAATGCAGTGTTTCTCCTTGGCGACTTTACGTCCTGTGGACTTCAACTCCCAGAATCCCCCAGCCAGCATAGCTGGCTGGGGAATTCTGGGAGTTGAAGTCCACAGGACTTAAAGTCACCAAGGTTAAGAAACACTGACTTAATGGGTTGTTAAGATTCACTTAACAACCATGCTACTAATTTAATAACTGGAGTGATTTCCTTAACGAGAGAGGTTGTAAAATTGGAGCAAAACTCATAAAACAACTGCCTGGCTTGGCAGTGAAAATTTTGGGCTCAATTTTAGTTGTAAGTCGAGAACTGCCTATATGTCGAAAATCGGTGATGGGAGCATCGTAAGTAAGTAACCAGACCAATCCTCGAATACAGCTCATCTGCCTGGAATCCACAGTGTTTATCGGACATTAATACAATTGAATGAGTCCAGACGTATTTCACGAGAAGAGTCCTCCACTCCTCTACTCACAACAGAATCCTTTATGCCACCAGGCTCAAAAATTTGGGCTTGGACACCTGGAACTACGCCGATTAATGTCTGACCTAAGTGTAGTACACAAAATTGTCTGCTACAACATTCTATTTGTCAATGACTACTTCAGCTTCAACCTCAATAATACACAGGCAAACAATAGATACGAACTCAAGGAAAATTGCTCCAAACTTGATTGCAGAAAATACGACTTCAGCAACAGAATGGTCAATGCCTGGAATGCTCTACCTGACTTCGTTGTTACATCCTCAAACCAACACATCTTCAACCTTAAACTATCTACCATGGACCTCACCCCATTCCTAAGAGGTCCGCAAAGGGGGCCTGCATAAACGCACCAGCGTGCCTTCCGTCCCTGTCCTACTGTCCCCATTTATTTGTACTCATTTCCTTTGCCCATGTCCATGTTTCAACGTATACCTCTGATCTTGTATATGTTTGACAAACTAAATAAAATAAATTAAAATATATCCTTGATTTGCAGCATCCGAATCTGGTTAAATGTCCAAATAAAATTAGTGCAACAGGCAAAAACCCAGCTTTATTTTTTAAGAGAGAGTCGGGATCCCACAGAATGAGATGACTAGAGATAAAGTGACAATCTCTGGAGGATAAATTTACAAATAAAACGTGCTATGAGATCCTCATCAAATGCACTCCAAATGTCACATGTATCCTCCAGTCATTTCTTCTCTTCAGTTCATCCTCTAGGTACTGAAATATCCAGCTTCAGAGACGGCAATAGTGCAGTGCCAAATATACTGGAAAGGCTGTTTTGCAATCTTCATTCTACAACAAAAATGGATTGATTTGGGTCAAGGCATTAGTATATGGATATGGATTTATATCATCATCATCATTTATCCATTGTCTATCCACTGCAGGATGAAGGCTCTTTTTCGTGTTTCCAAAGAAGATGGTCCTCAGCGATAGCCCTTAGACTTTTATACCACTTCATAGTGTCTTTATAGCCCACTCTAAGGGTTTTACAGAGTCAGCCTCTTGCCCCCAACAATCTGGGTCCACATTTTACCCACCTCGGAAGGATGGAAGGCCGAGTCAACCTTGAAATAGTCAGGATCCAGACAGTGGGCAGAGTTGGCCTGCAGTACAACATTCTAATCATTGCACCACCATGGCAAGGTAGGTAGGTAGGTAAGAAGGAAGGAAGGAAGGAAGGAGGGAGGGAGGGAGGGAGGGAGGGAGGGAAGGAAGGAAGGAAGGAAGGAAGGAAGGAAGGAAGGAAGGAAGGAAGGAAGGAAGGAAGATAAGGAATAGCACTAGCACTTAAACTTATATACCACTTCATAGTGCTTTTATAGCCCTCTCTAAGCGGTTTTACAGAGTCAGCCTCTTGCCCCCAACAATCTGGGTCCTCATTTTACCCACCTCGGAAGGATGGAAGGCCGAGTCAACCTTGAGCCAATGAGATTTGAACTGCAGCCAGCAGTCATCTGAAGTAGCCTGCAGTACTGCACTCTAACCACTGCGCCACCTCAGCTCAGCTAACCCTTAGCTTTCTTTTCTGAACTGGGTCCAACATACATCCTGATGTTGTTGATCCATCTTGTTTTAGGTCTCTTCCGTAGACACTTTTGATCAAAGGGGATCCATTCTATGATTGCTTTGGTCCACCTCCCCTCCATTCCTATTGCCATGTTACCAGTCCGTTTTCCATTTCAGTTGTATATGTATCATCATCATCATGTTAGCCATTGTCTTGTCCACTGTGGGATGAAGATTTCTGTGTGTTAACGACCATTATGGTCCTAAGTTTTCTTTTGCCAATTGGGCCCATCATACTTGTTAATGTCGTCACTCCATCTTGCTTTAGGTCTCTTTCATGGAAGCTTTTGATCAAGTAGGATCCATTCTATGACTGCCTTGGTCTACTTACCATCAGTTCCTCTTGCTATGTGACCAGCCCATATCCATATCTATATCCATATCCATATGTGTTCTTACCCCCTCCTCCATCCAGTAACGAAAGCCGAGACACACTTAATGAGAATGTCCTTTAATAGCAAGACCAGAATCTCAGTGGCTGAAAGCCAAGTAAACAAACAGATAAGGACCTTGGCAGCAAGTCCAACAAACCTTGGCAGCAATGCAGACAAACCTCGGCAGCAATCCAGCCTGCAAAGTTAGTTTCTCTTTAGTCAAAGCATTGACTTCTGAAAAAAGGGCGTGGCACAAGCAGTCTTTTTTTATAGTCTGGAGAGGAGCCTAATGACCATCAGCTGAGCATAATAACCTCCTGTAATTACATAATTGTTCTTGACGCCAAGTAGCTCTTCGATGGCGTGCATCCCGGAACAACTCACTGTTGGTTTCTGGATCACTCTCCCTTTTCTCCTCCCCACTGATCCAAGGCTCAGGCACTACCTGGTAGCCAACCAGTTTCTCTGCGCCCTGCTCAGAGTCGGAACCCTGTCCAGGGTCCTCCACATCCTCCAGGGCTGACTCATAGGGCCCCTCACTGTCGGAGTCTGGTGGCAGCTCCAACGGCTCCTGCTGGGCCACAACACATATGTATATGTTATATCTATACGTATATGCACATTTATGTATATATCAGGGAATTGTGAAGCCAGTGTGCAACTGGAATCAGAGACGCTGACACAAACATCATTTTATGTAAATAACAATATTTTACATCTATACATACAGCAAACGAGATAGTCAGGCATATCACTACATCATGAGGTAAATCATGTGGTAATTTTCAGAACAGTATACAGAGCACACCAATGAAAAAGGCGGGAAAAATGGGAAACTCCCCCTTCACTCCCAGCAACCAATCCTAACGTAGATTGCCTCATACAGAAACCTGCACTCTCCAACTAATCGATTACAACTGTGTGTTCTGGCCCATTACACACTTTACTGTTCTAGTTTTAAATTAAATATCTTAACTGTATACATATATGAGCTTGTCTAGGTGAGTCAAAGTGATGGAATGAATGAGAATATTTGTCCCAAGCAGAAGCTCAAAATTAAAGACAGTTTCTACTTTATTATAATCCCATTCAAATTGATTTAACTGATATTTGTTTTAAATTCCACCTTCATTATTATTTTATAAATAACCCAAGGCCACTTAATTCTCCGTTCTCCTCTTAATTTTCTCCACAACGAACGACCCTGTAATGTGAGTTGAACTAAAAGAGAATGATTGGCCCAAAATCACATGACCGGCTTTTGCCCTTAAAGTGACATTACAATTCACAATCTCCTGGTGATTGGCCCAAAGTCACCCAGCCAGTTTTCATGCCTAAGGCAGGACTAGAACTCACAGTCTCCCGATCAGAGGTGGTATTCAGAACTGTTTCAGACCAGTTTGCCCGAACTGGTAGCGCTGAACTGTGAGTGGGTCCGTCTACCCGCCCCAGCTCTAAAACATCCCATGTAACCTCATTTTTGATGCTGTGTGCATGCATGTATGCTGCATGTACGAGCAAAGCACCTGCGTGGAAGGCCGCACGCATGCATGGAAAACACGTTCACGCTCACAGTTGCAAACCGGTGGGAAGACAAAGTGGCTCCCACCACTGCTCCGGGTGATTGGCTCAAAGCCACCCCGCTGGTTTTGAGGTCTAAGGCGAGATTATAAATCATTTTCTCCTGGAGATTGGAATAAGGTCACACAACTGGCTTTCATTCCTATAGCAACAATAGAACTCACAGTCTCATAACTTCTAGTCTTCTGTCTGGCACAAAGACCAACTCCTAAATTTTTGGATGCAACAAAGGGATATAGCCGTCATGGTGAACCTATGGCATGTGTGGAGCCATTTCTGAGGGCACGCGAGGCGTTGCCCTTTCAGCTCCAGTGTGTTGACCAGCTGCTTTTGGGGCTTGATTTTCGGCTGTTTTTCGCCCTCCGGAGGCTTCAGGAGGCCTCCCTGAAGCCTGAGAAGGACGAAAGACAGCCCAGACCGGAAGTTCGCAAACGAAGTTTTGGGTTGCCCGTAGGGCTGTTTTTCTCCCGCTGGAGGCTTCAGGAGACTTTCCTGAAGCCTGCAGATGGCAAAAAAACAGCTCAATGCGCCTCCCCGAAGTCCGGAGGCTTCATTGAGGCCTGTGTACGTGCACACGGGGGGCGGGGGGGGGGAGAGAGAGTTTGAGCGCATTTGCAAGGGGGAGGGCATTGCATTATGGGTATGGGTCAGTGGTGGGTATCAAAAATTTTTAGAACCTCTTCTGTAGGTAGGGCCTGCTTTGTGGGAGTGGCTTGCCAGCCATGTGACTGGGTGGGAGTGGCTTGGCAGTCATGTGACTGGGTGGGCATGGCCAACTTGTAAAATGTGGTGAAACTCACTTAACAACACTGTTGCTTAGCAATCAAAATGTTGGCTCAGAAACTCTGGCATTTGAAGCACACAAGTCTTAAAGCTGTCAAGTTACAAGACCCTTCCACCCCTAACCCTTTAGAGAAAAAAACCCCCAGGGATGTTCAAACTTGACAGCTTTAAGACTTGTGGACTTCAACTCCCAGAATTCCTCCTCTCGCTCTTCATCCTGATGATGTGCGGACGGGCAGGGGGAGGGAGCTGGAACCGTTTCTAAATGGCACTAAATAGATTTGTGGAATCTCTTCTATAGAAGAGGGTAGAACTGGCAGGAACTCACCCGTGGCGTGGTATGCATGACCCACTTACGCTACCCCTAATTTTGGCACGCCTCGACAAAAAGGCTAGCCATCACTGGGATATAATATCAGATCATATAGAATACTGTATGAATTAACACCATGCGGAATAAACAGAGACTTGCAATTCAGAGAGCGGAGTATAAATTCAAGATACGCATTTGCGTCTGCACTGGGATGACTACGAAATGCCTCATACATTTGTTTCCGTCTAATCAGGAATGTTTTTCAAGATGTCCTTTGTTCTTTTGAAGTTTAAAGCAAATTAATAAAAAGCTTTCGTAGTTCTGTGTTCAGGTGAATCTCTTTCCCCTTCCTTAGTTGCTCAGTTTTAAAAATACCTACCCAGTTTCCTCCCTCTCAAATGCATTTGTTTTTTAAACTTTACATCAATGTTGGGTGGAAAAGTTCCCAATTCTTGTGCTTTGTCTCCATCTAGTGGTCGATACCTGAATATGCCTTCCAGAAATCTTTTGGTATATGGATGACTTAATGGAATAAGATTATTGGGCTGATTTTTAATTAGTGCATTAGTTTTTCAAGCGTGTACAACTGGCATTTCAACCCGTGAAATTTACTGTTGATTTATTTATTTATTTTGCCGAGCCAAGTAGCAGGAAAGGACTCCTTTAAAGATGCCTGCCTCTCAATCCCTTTTCCAAATTAATATACTTCTTAAAAATCTTCTTAATGAGTTTACTACTGCTTCTAGTACTTGCGCTGATGAAGATTAAAAAGCTTTGAAGCTCTCCATTCCCCCCCCCCCCCCAGTTCCTCCCGTCTCTTCTCAGGGGCGAGGATTACAGACGATAATTAAATGAGGAAAGAAGGAAGGAGGAAGAGGGGGAAAAAAAGGGAATTGTTTTGTGAACTGGCACCCAAAGACTGCTGGATAAAACCCATGGCAAATTCCTTTTCAAACCGGAGGGTGTTTGAATGCTTTTGTTGACTGAATGGACCTCAGATTTTGGAAGTTCATCAGCATGCGCTTCGAAAATATTTCTTGTCTGCAAAAAATGTGCCTAGGGGGTGCGCAAAAGCGCAAACATGACTTTCTTAATGCATTTGGGTTTTAGAGCTTTCATGTGGCTTTCATGCAGTATTCACTTTTGATTGGGGGCCACCCAGAGTGGTGAGGAAATGGGTGGCTTTATCAATGTTTTAAATAAACAGGTGAGTAGAATAAATAATGTATAAATAATGGCTAAATACTTCCCCTTCTTCTTCCTCCTCTTTTTCTTCCTCCTTCCTCTTTTTCTTCCTCCTCCCTCTTCCTCCTCCTCCTGCTTCCTCTACTTCTTCCTCCTCCCTCTTCTTCCTCGTCCTCTTCCTCCTCTCCCTCTTCTCATTCTTTCTTCCTCCTCTTTTTCCTCCTCTCCTCTTCTTCTCTTTTCTACTTCCTCCTCTCTCTTCTTCTTCCTCCTCCTTCCTCCCCTCCTTTCTCCCCCTCCTACTTCTTCTTTCTTCCTCCTTTCTTCTTCCTCACCTTCCTACTCCTCCTCTTCCTCCTTCCTCTTCTTCCTTCTCCTTCCTCCTCCTCTCTCATCTTCTCTTCCTCTTCTTCTTTCTCCTCCTCCTTCCTCTTCTTCTTCCTCTTCCTTCTCTCCTCTCCTCCTTCTTTCTTCCTTTTTTCTTCCTCCCCTTTCTCCTCCCCCTCCTTTCTTCCTCTTCTTCTTCCTCCTCCTCTTCCTCCTCCTCTTCTTCCTCTCCCAGAGACCCTTAAGAAAACGTTCTGTTAACTGTCAACCTTCTTAGCCTTTTTTTCTTCTTTACAGCTCACAGAATAATACAGAACTCTGGATAATAAGTGAAGGCATGCATGGGAGATTAATGACTTGGATTAGGAACTGAAAACCCAATCGAGATGATTAGATAGAGGAGGTCTAAATCAATGTTAAGCCATGTAATTTGAATTTTCTAATGACATTAGCTTTACAAAAGCCATCAGGGACCTGGGGGGGGTATGGAACCCCATCTTTTCTGGGGGAGAAGGCACCCTCTGAAATGCTCTTCTCACCCAAACGTATACCCCCCCCCCAAAAAAAATCTTTCCATTCTCCATCTTCAGAATACATAAAAAGAGCAGCCGGCCATCTGGATTTTTGCTGGACCGTCCCGATATTTTGATGTTTGAAATTTCAGTACTTCTGTCAGCCCTCAGGCTGCCATCCAGGAGGACCCTGTCCATCACCATGCCCACTCGGCCATGCTTACACGCCACTAACGCTGCCACGTTGAGTCGAGGTGGCACAGTGGTTAGGGTGCAGTACTGCAGGCCACTTCAGCTGACTGTTATCTGCAGTTCCATGGTTCTAATCTCACCGACTCAAGGTTGACTCAGTCTTCCATCCTTCCGAGGTGGGTGAAATGAGGACCCAGACTGTGGGGGCGATATGCTGACTCTGTAAACCGCTTAGAGAGGGCTGAAAGCCCTATGAAGTGGTATATAAGTCTAACTGCTATTGCTATTGCTATGTTGCCTCTCTGATGTCGATTGAGCCTGTAGCTGCATGTGGCTCTTCTACCTGAGCGCAACTGCCTACTCTGATGTAACTCTTTTGCTCGGATGCGGCTAACCAGGAAAGAGGCTATGATGACACTGAGTGGGGGTGTGGCTGAGGGCGGGGGTCATGGTGTATTGATGATAGTGGGTCATCTGGGTGGAGTTATGGGTGGAGCTGGGTGGGGTAATGGTATATATATATATTTGGACATACCAGGGGTTGTGACACAGTTCATACCTATTTCCCTGGCCTAGCTGATAAAGGAAGAGATCCTGTGGCTTAGTGGCTAACATAACTGCCTGATATGTAATACACCCCAAGTTCGATTCGCAGTAAGGGTATGGCTAGCTGATGAGAGCTAAATAGCTTGAAATAGATCTATACTAGTCTCCTTTTATTTATTTATCAGCACAAATGCAATAGATAGATAGATAGATAGATAGATAGATAGATAGATAGAGATAGAGAGATAGAGATAGAGATAGAGATAGAGATAGAGATAGAGATAGAGATAGAGATAGAGATAGAGATAGAGATAGAGATAGAGATAGTTACAGATAGATATATAGATATATAGATATATAGATAGATATTTATTTATTTATCAGCACAAATACAACACAAATGGAACAAAGGCAACAGTAAAAATAATGGCTTTCTATTGTGATGGTCTCTTGTGATGAGCCAATAGACAGAGAAAGGAAGCAGTAGGCTTCCTCCCATATTTGGGCATACCAGGGATTGGGACACTAAATACATACCTATTTCCTTGGCTCAGCTGATAAAGGAGGAGAACCTTGAGGCTTAGTGGCTAACACATCTGCCTAATATATAATACAGCCCAGGTTCGAATCCCAGTAAGGTTATGGCTAGCTGATGAGAGCTAAATAGCTTGAAATAGATCTATACTTGTCTCCCTTTATTTATTTATCAGCACAAATACAACAAATGTAACAAAAAGGCAACAGTAAAAATATTGGGTTTCTGTCTGGATGGTCTCTTGTGACGAGCCGAAGGACAGAGAATGGAAGTAGTGATCTTCCTCCCATATTTGGGCATACCGCGGGTTGTAAATCTATATATCTATATATCTATATATCTATATATCTATATATCTATATATCTATATATCTATATATCTATATATCTATATATCTATATATCTATATATCTATATATCTATATATAGATATATAGATATATAGATATATAGATATATAGATATATAGATATATAGATATATAGATATATAGATATATCTATATATCTATATAGATATATAGATATATAGATATATAGATATATAGATATATAGATATATCTATATATCTATATATCTATATATCTATATATCTATATATCTATATATCTATATATCTATATATCTATATATCTATATATCTATATATCTATATATAGCAAGTTAGACTTATATACCGCTTCATAGGGCTTTCAGCCCTCTCTAAGCGGTTTACAGAGTCAGCATATTGCCCCCAACAACAATCCGGGTCCTCATTTTACCCACCTCGGAAGGATGGAAGGCTGAGTCAACCTTGAGCCTGGTGGGATTTGAACAGCCGAACTGCTGAACTGCAGTCAGCTGAAGTAGCCTGCAGTGCTGCATTTAACCACTGCACCACCTATAGATCTCTCTCTCTCTCTCTCTCCCTCTATCTATCTATCTATCTATCTATCTATCTATCTATCTATCTATCTATATATGGGTGATGGTGTTAACTTGGTTAGAACTGACTTGGATTTGATTACCTTTGTATCATTGTCATTTAGTGCTGGTTATCACATAGTTTCTTAGATAGCGATAAAAGGTTTTCACCAAAGAAACTGAATCTCTGTTTGTATGCAACGTGAACGCCAGAACGTGACAATTTCTTTTAAGGAGACTCAGACAGGTAGTCCTTGATTTATGACCATAACTGAGCCTGGCAATCAGGAGTGAAATCCTCCTGGTTTGGCCGAACCAGTAGGGACGATTGTCCTTGGTTTTGCAAACCGGTAGTAGGGGGGGAAAAAGATCCTGAGGATCCCGCGTCTCACAGCTGAGCTGCGGGATTGTCGGAAGCTACTGTTTTAGATTCCTGAACCGGCAGGAAAAAAAATGCTTTAAAAAGCTTTAAAAATGCTGAAAGTGAAATAAAGTTGGTCACGCCCACCCAGTCACATGACCCCCACCCCAACCAAGCCACACACAGAGAACCGGTAGGGAAAAGATGCTTTTAAAAGCTTTAAAAAATGCTGAAAATGAAATAAAGTTGGTCACGCCCACCCAGTCACATGATCCCTCACCAAGCCACACCCACAGGGTTCACCCACAAAATCGCGCTCGACTAAACCGCGCCCGACTAAACCGCGTCACTGATGTCATCAACAGGGCAACAACAGCGCGGAGACAGAAGCATGCTGTAAACCCTCAACCTAAAATTAACCCCTAAACCTAAACCTAACCCCCCTAAATCTAATCCTAAACCTAAACCTAACCCTAAACCTAACCCTAAACCTAACCCTAAACCTTAACCTTAACCTTAACCTTAACCTAACCCTAACCCTAACCCTAACCCTAACCCTTAACCTAACCCTAAATGTAACCCTAAAGCTAACCCTAAAGCTAACCCTTACCTTAAGTTGAATCGGCTTGCTTTCAAAGTGCTATTTAAAGCGCCCTTCTTTCTCCACGCTGGCTGTTGTCGCCCTGTTGATGACATCAGCGACGCAGTTTAATCGGGCGCGGTTTAGTCGGGTGCGGTTTTGACGGGTCACGCACCCACAGAACAGGGTGGGGGAGGGAATTAGATTTCACCACTGCTGGCAATTGTTCCTAAGTCGAGGACTACGCATATTTTATCTGTCATGTTTGTTTACTCTGCTTTCTGCTGTCTTGTAGAAGTGCAAGATCAAGGTTGCAAAAATGCGCATAACCAGCAGGTGGCAGCAAAGAGGTGACATTTAAAGGGCTCTCTCCTGCCATCCATTGGTCTCTGAAACCTTTGCACCCTGTATGTACCGTATTTTTCAGAGTATAAGACACACTTCCCCCGCTAAAAGAAGGTGAAAATTGGGGTGCATCTTATAGACTGAATGTAGCCAAAAATGCGAGCCACAGAGGATCCAATGGACTGTGGAAATCCCTGCAGCCTGGAACAGCTGATTGGGGGTATTCCGGGAGGCCAATCTACCTGCCAATCAGCTGCTCTGGCTGAATCAGCTGCCATAATGTGCTGAAGCTGACCTGGCTGTTCGCTATTTGCTGCAAGGACATGTCAGAGTTTGTGGCAGCAATCACATCCAGAAAGCACACACAAGCAACTGATTCAGCAGGATTCAACAACGTCTCCTTATATATAATATAGCACATGAAGTAAATATACAATACCAAAAACAGGTTTTCCAATATGGTAGCTCAGCCAAGGAAAGAAGTTTCACTTTCAGTTTCAGTTTCAGACCTCAGCACATATCTGATACTCAATTGTTGGAGCATTCAGTTTAGTTTAGTTTAGTTTATTTGTCTTGTATGCCGCCCACTCCCGAAGGATTCCGGGCGGCTCACAATAGACAAGGGAAGGGGGATAAATAGACAAAGACAACACTTTAAAAAAAATGTAACATTCACAGTTTCCGTGGGGCTGGATGTTTCACAAGCCCCCCGGCCTGCTGGAGCAGCCAGGACTTGGTGGCTTTGCGGAAGGCCAGGAGGGTAATAAGGATCCGGATCTCCACGGGGAGGTCGTTCCAAAGGGCTGGAGCTGCAACAGAGAAGGCTCTCCCCCGGGGGATCGCCAGCCGGCATTGGCTGGCAGATGGAATCCGGAGGAGACCTAACCTGTGAGATCTAATCGGTCTATGGGAGGTAATCGGCAGGAGGCGGTCTCTCAGGTACCCAGGTCCGATGCCATGTAGGGCTTTATAGGTAACGACCAGCACCTTGAAGCGAGTCCGGAGACTAATGGGTAGCCAGTGCAGCTCGCGGAGGATAGGTGTAACGTGGGTGTACCTGGGTGCACCCACAATCGCTCGCACGGCTGCATTCTGGACTAACTGAAGTCTTCGAACACTCTTCAAGGGCAGCCCCATGTAGAGCGCGTTACAGTAATTCAGAGCTTCTGGAGGCAAATCCTTCCACTGGTTAATTGTTCTCACTCTCAGGAATTTTCTTAGTTCTAGGTTGCTTCTCTCCTTGATTAGTTTCCATCCATTGCTTCTTGTCCTGCCCTGAAGTCCTTTAGAGCAGTGGTCCCCAACCTTTTTATCGCCGCGGACCAGTCAGCCTTTGATAATTTTACCGTGGCCCGCTGAGCGCGCGCAGGGATGGGGGGGCGTCTCTTCCCTGAAGCCAGGGTAGAAACCATAATGTTCATTATGTGTTTATCAAGCACACATCCTAATTGGCTGTAATTTACTGTGTGACAATCAATCATGGCTTTTTTAACCCACATTTTAAAAAGTAATGTTTAACATAAAAAGATCCTGAAATCCTTCATCATTGTATAGCATCTTATATACAGAATAGATTACAGACTGCTAAAGCTTATAATCACTTACTACCATACATAGCGAAGAATACAACAAAGTATGCCAACAAAGTGTAGCTAAACTTTTAAAGAATACAATTGTACAAATTGAAGTTTAAGTCTCTGAGCTAGTGGTCTCCCTAATAATTTACACAATAACCAAATGGCAACAGTTATGAAATGCATTCACCACATGCAGCAGCAAATATTTCATAATCAATATACACTAAGAGTGCATATTAAGAGTATATAATACACACGCAGAGAGAGAATATACAATATGCATTAAGAGTGCTTGTCTGTCTCTCTTCCTTCATGCACACTTCTCTATTTCAAAGTTTGAAATCTAAACAGAAAAGGGCATTTCAAATGTTTCACACGTCCACACGGCCGCAGATGAGCGAGGGGAAAGCCCGGCGCCGGCGAGAGCTCGCGAGGAAGAGGGGGAGAGGAAACAACCACCTGGGCTTCTCACATTCCTCGCGGCGAAACCTCGCGATGGCACACGCCCACCAACCGCCTCTGAGAGAGGCTCAGTCCGGTGGCCCTGCTCCGCACACCGTCCCAGGCACGCGCCCGGCCACCCCAGCCACCAATTTGCGTGCGCTGCTCAGCAACCGAACGCCCGGCCTTAATTCACGCCCCTTTAGCTTACCTCCCCTCCCTCGCCGACCAGCCAGAATACAGCTCCCGCCCCAAAAGCTAACGTTGTCCCGTAGGCCTAGCGACTTTCCCTTAGGCCCCCGGCCGCTGCAGCGATCATGGCCCCCGGCCGCTGCGCGGCCCGGTGCCAGGTACTCCACGGCCCGGCACCGGTCCGCGGACCGGGGGTTGGGGACCACTGCTTTAGAGGATAGGTTGGGCCTTTCTTCTTTGGTATAATGAGACGCAAAAGAAATCTTCCTGATGTAAACTCTAAGGTAAAGGTAAAGGTTCCCCTTCGCATATATGTGTTAGTCGTTCCCGACTCTAGGGGGCGTTGGTGCTCATCTCCGTTTCTAAGACGAAGAGCCAGTGCTGTCCAAAGATGTATCCATGGTCATGTGGCTGGCATGACTAAGCGCTGAAGGCGCACGGAACGCTGTTACCTTCCCACCAAAAGTGATCCCTATTTTTCTACTTGCATTTTTTACATGCTTTCGAACTGCTAGGTTGGGAGAAGCTGGGACGAGTAACGGGAGCTCACTCCGTTTTGTGGCGCATGGGATTCGAACCGCCAAACTGCCGAACTTTCTGATCGACAAGCTCAGCGTCTTAGCCACTGAGCCACCATGTCCCTTGATGTACACTATATATGTATGAATAAAAGAGAAAGAATAAGAGGAAGTGAAAACCCGCAAAGCTGATGGAAGACTTTCTTCCAGAGATAAACTTTTGATTGAAATCTTTTACTCTTCTTGATGGATAGTCTTGAAACCAAACTGAGAAAAAGGCCAGCTTTATATTTTATAAAATATTGCACCGACCCGATGTTTGGAAGGTGTAAAACTGTCTGATGGGGTAAAATATCCTGATGATATTAATGTCACCCTTGATGGAGATATAAAATGTTTGCCTCATTATCTCGAGCCATCCAAACGCAGAACATTTGTATGCGCAAATCTGTATCAATTTATCACCAGAGATAAAGATGCTTTCTCAAATGTAGAAACCCCACTTGCGGCTTTGAAGAGAGTTACAGATTATCTGGGAAGGAGAGACATTTTCACAGCCGAAATAGATCAAGAGGGAGTTGCAGATTCTTGATTTAATGACGCCGACTTTGCTTTCCAAATGCACACTTGGATACCCCTACAAATGGTCTGAAGCTTTATGTAAAAGGCCAAATAAATTCAGGGCAAGTTATACTCTTTTTCTTGTTTTCAGGAGGGGAGAGAGAATGCGGAACTGTAGACGTGTTCAAATGGTTTTGCACATTAGCGTCCCTGAAATATCTAACGTAGCTGTTTTAACTTTTGATGGGGAGTCACCCAGAGTTGGTCAGAAGAATGGCAGCAATGTAGATCTTCCAAATAAATAAATATAAATAAAGGAGGGAGGGAGAGTAGAGAGGGAGGGAGGAGGGAGAAAGAAGGAAGGGAACGGAAAGAAAGAAAGGGAGGGAGGAGCAAGAAATAAATAAAAGGAAAAGGAAGGAGAAAGAAAGAAAGAAAGAAAGAAAGAGAGAGAAAGAGAGAGGAGGGAGAGAGGAAGGAGGGAAGGAGAAAGAAGGAGGGAGGGAAGATCAAGAAATAAATAAAAAGAAATAAAGAAGGAATGAAGGAGAAAGAATGAAGGAAGGCAGGGAGGGAGGAAGGAAGGAACAAAAAAAATGAAAGAGGAAGGAGAGAGGGAGGGAGGAAGGTTAGAAGAGAGGAAAGGTGGCAGGAAGCAGGGATGAAGGAGGGAGAAAGAAGGAAGGGAAAGGAAGAAGGGAAAAGAAAAAAGGAAGGAAAGAAGGGAGGGAGGAAGATAAAGTAGGAAGGAGAAAAGAGGAAGGAAGAAAAGGAAAGAAGGGAGGAAGAGAGGATGGAAGGAAGAATCCCGAATAATCGGATCCCACCCATGTGTGTGGCAGAGCCTTCCTAAACTGATTCATCTTCCTCAAAAATATTCAACGCAGCTTCACTCCCCAAAAAATTTTCCCTCCTTCCCACCTGACATAGGTAAGGATAAAGGTTCCCTTCGCACGTATGTGCTGGTCATTCCCAACTCTAGGGGGCGGTGCTCATCTCCGTTTCAAAGCAGAAGAACCAGGGCTGTCCAAAGACATCTCCGTGGTCATGTGGCCAGCATGACTAAATGCTGAAGGTGCACGGAACACTGTCACCTTCCCACCAAAGGTGGTTCCTATTTTTCTACTTGCATTTTTACATCCTTTTGAACTGCTAGGTTGGCAGAAGCTGGGACAAGGAATGGGAGCTCATTCCATTACGCGGCGTTAGGGATTGAAACCGCCAAACCGCCGACCTTTCTGATCGACAAGCTCAGCATCTTAGCCACTGAGCCACTGTGTCCCTCACCTGATATAAGGCTTGCTTAAATTTCCCCACCTTCTTACCTCCCTTAAGATTCTATTTACAGATTTTACTTCTTGCATGTTTTTCTAAGCAAAGCAAATATTTGAACAGCAATTCGTACCCGCCATATATATTTTTTTCATTCAAGTTCCACGCTCGGCAATGTCGCACGAGCAACCTGTCATCGGCAGGGGGAAAGAAATCAGAGACTGTAACAATGCATTTGTGAACTTACAACCTAAGCATTGCTTCCATTTTTTCTATTAGGGTGCGATTTTAGCATTTCAACGATAAAAAAAAAACACATGCAGGGAGAATTCATTATCTCTTACCTAAACATTGAGGGGTGTTTAGCAATTAAATGCTGTAACCTGCACTGAAATATGTATTTATTCAACAAGGGAAGCTGCGTTTGGCGAGATATTTCACCATCTCAGAAGTCATTAATTGTTTCTTTGTTGAAGAATATCATTTGCTTCATGGGCTACACAATGCTTGTCTTGTAAGAATGCTAATATTCCAGAATGAAAAGTCTGCAGGCATGTCCGGCTTCGTTATAAATTCCTGTTTATCGTTTAAAGCTGCCCAGAATCACCCTGTGGTTAAGGCATGTGGCAAATAAATTTAATTAATGAATACATACATGCACACGGTTGGAGGTAATATCCATCTGGTTCAGTTCCAAGCGGGGAGAAAGACACTGGGAATAATGGAGGCTGATTGGAAAGATGGTTTAATGGGGCAGAACCATTAAGCTCTTGGTGCAGCTGAACACATGGAGTGGCGAGTGAGGGTTATTTATACCCTCTCTTGGCCTTGCCCTTGAGCTTCCTGTGAGATTCTGTAAGATTGTAAGCTAGATTATAAAATCTATATCTAGCTCTATATCTCTCTCTCTCTCTGTCTGCCTGCCTGCCTGCCTGCCTGCCTGCCTGCCTGCCTGCCTGCCTGCCTGCCTGCCTGCCTGCCTACCTACCTACCTACCTACCTACCTACCTACCTACCTACCTACCTACCTACCTATCTATCTATCTATCTATCTATCTATCTATCTATCTATCTATCTATCTCTCCAAACTTCCATCCATCCTTCCATTCTATCATCTATCTCCCTATCCTCTATATCTATTCATCCATCAACTCTTCTACTATATCATCTCTCTTTCTATCTTATATGTATATCAATTTCTATTTTTCAATCTATCGTCCATCCATCCATCCATCCATCCATCCATCCATTCACCCATCTATCTAGCTTATCTGTGTATCTATCTATCTATCTATCTATCTATCTATCTATCTATCTATCTATCTATCTATCTATCTATCTATCTATCTATCATCCATCTATCTATCTACCTACCTACCTACCTACCTACCTACCTACCTACCTACTGTGGGAAGTTATCATCCAACCCTCTCCCAGAAAAATGAAATATCCTAGGAAATATTGAAAAGGCAGAATATTTCTCTGGATGTGAAAAGAAACATGTTTTAAAAGACAGAATAGTTGCCTATAGCTTTCTGCCCATCCCCAGCTAATGGGCCATTAAGATGGCCAGGCTAGCCCACTTTACATAATAAAGACTTCTCTGCTGCAGCTGTAGGGGGAAGGGATATTACTCAACTCTTCACATGGCATCTGAGAACTCATCTATACCTGGCCTCATCACAACCTAGAGAGTAGCCCCCTGCATGGCACCATGGGAGTCTGACAACCAATCAGAATACATTTCTTACACAGGAACAGGAAACACAGAGGTGGGACTACCTACCTACCTACCTACCTACCTACCTACCTACCTACCTACCTATCATCTCTAAACATCCATCCTTCCTTCCATTCTATCATTTCATTTTTTTTCATTTTTTTCATTTTATTAGCATTTATAGGCCGCCCTTTTCCCTGAGGGGACTCAGGGTGGCTTACAATGATAGGGGAGGGGAGTGCAGGACAAAACACAAAAAGAAAATGTGAATAAAAATAATTAGCAATAAAAACCCAACATTCATTCAACATTCGGGAGGGGCGAGAGTAAAATCTTATCCCCAGGCCTGACGGGATAGCCAGATCTTGAGGGCTGTGCGGAAGGCCTGGACGGTGGTGAGGGTGCAGATCTCCACGGAGAGATTGTTCCATAGCGTCGGGGCTGCAACTGAGAAGGCTCTCCTCCGCGTAGTCGCCATTCGGCACTGACTGGCGGATGGAATTCGGAGGAGGCCTACTCTATGCGATCTGATGGGACGAAGGGAGGTAATCGGCAGAAGGCGCTCTCTCAAATAGCCAGATCCACTACCATGGAGCGCTTTATAGGTGGTAAGAAGGACCTTGAAGTGCACCCGGAGACCAACAGGTAGCCAGCGCAGCTCACGGAGGATCGGTGTTATGTGGGCGAACCGTGGTGCTCCCACAATCACTCGCGCGGCTGCGTTTTGGACTAGCTGAAGTCGCCGGATGCTCTTCAAGGGCAGCCCCATGTAGAGCACATTGCAGTATTCCAGCCTAGAGATCACAAGGGCTCGAGTGACTGTTGTGAGGGCCTCCCGGTTCAGGTAGGGCCGCAACTGGCGCACCAGGCGAACCTGGGCAAATGCCCCCCTGGTCACAGCTGATAAGTGGTGGTCGAAACTCAGCTGTGGGTCCAGGAGGACTCCCAAGTTGCGGACCCTGTCTGAGGGGTATAAATTTTGACCCCCCAGCCTGAGCGATGGAACGTCAGCCAAATTGTTGGGAGGAAAACACAACAGCCACTCGGTCTTGTCCGGGTTGAGTACCAGTTTGTTAGCTCTCATCCAGTCTTTAACAGCCTCAAGACCCCGGTTCATCACGTCCACCGCTTCATTGAGTTGGCACGGGGCGGACAGATACAACTGTGTATCGTCCGCGTATTGATGGTATTTTATCCCGTGCCTCCGAATGATCTCGCCCAGCAGTTTCATGTATATGTTAAACAGCAGGGGGGATAAGACCGAACCCTGCGGCACCCCATAAGTTAGGGGCCTCAGGGACGATCTCTGCCCCCCCACCGACACCGACTGCGACCTGTCTGAGAGGTAGGAGGAGAACCACTGCAGAACAGTGCCGCCCACCCCCACCTCCCGCAGTCGTCGCAGAAGGATACCATGGTCGATGGTATCGAAAGCCGCTGAGAGGTCAAGGAGAACCATCTCTGAGCCAGAGATGGAGGCGTGGCCTCCATCTCTGGCTCTCCAGAGATCATCGGTCAATGCGACCAAAGCGGTTTCTGTGCTGTAACCGGTCCTGAAGCCTGACTGGAAGGGGTCAAGATAGTTAGCTTCCTCCAAGGTACGCTGAAGCTGGAAGGCCACCACCTTCTCAACAACCAAGTTGTATCTGTCCGCCCCGTGCCAACTCAATGAAGCGGTGGACGTGATGAACCGGGGTCTTGAGGCCGTTAAAGACTGGATGAGAGCAAACAAGCTGATACTCAACCCAGACAAGACCGAGTGGCTGTTGTGTTTTCCTCCCAAAAATTTGACCAACATACCATCACTCAGGCTGGGGGGACAAAATCTACACCCCTCAGACAGGGCCTGCAACTTGGGAGTCCTCCTGGACCCACAGCTGACTTTTGACCACCATCTTTCAGCTGTGACCAGGGGGGCATTTGCCCAGGTTCGCCTGGTGCGCCAGTTGCGGCCCTACCTGAATCGGGAGGCTCTCACAACAGTCACTCGAGCCCTTGTGATCTCTAGGCTGGAATACTGCAATGTGCTCTACATGGGGCTGCCCTTGAAGAGTATCCGGAGACTTCAGCTAGTCCAGAATGTGGCCGCGCGAGTGATCGTGGGCGCACCACGGTTCGCCCACATAACACCGATCCTCCGTGAGCTGCACTGGCTACCTGTCGATCTCCGGGTACACTTCAAGGTCCTACTCACCACCTATAAAGCGCTCCATGGTAGTGGATCTGGCTATTTGAGAGACCGCATTCTGCCAATTACCTCCCTGCGTCCCATCAGATCGCATAGAGTTGGCCTCCTCCGTATTCCATCCGCCAGTCAGTGCCGACTGGCGGCTACTCGGAGGAGAGCCTTCTCTGTTGCGGCTCCGACGCTATGGAACAATCTCCCTGTGGAGATTCGTACCCTCACCACCGTCCAGGCCTTCCGCACAGCCCTCAAGAACTGGCTAGCCCGTCAGGCCTGGGGATAAGTCTACTTTCGCCCCTCCCGAATGCCGAGTGAATGTTGTGTTTTACTGTTTAATTTACTTTTGTTCACATCTCTTTTTGTATTTGTCCTTCACTCCCTTTCCCCTTTGATTGTAAGCCGCCCTGAGTCCCCTCGGGGAAAAGGGCGGCCTATAAATGTGCAATAAAGAAAAGAAAAGAAAGAAAAGAAAGAACCTTCCCCACAAAGGGGAGGTTGGAGACTGGACGGTAGTTGTTAAGAACAGCTGGATCCAAGGACGGTTTCTTCAGGAGGGGTCTCACCACCGCCGTCTTAAGCGCGGTGGGGAAGTACCCCTCCCGAAGAGAGGCGGTAACAACCGCCTGGATCCAGCCTCGTGTCACCTCACTGCTGTTGGCAACCAGCCAGGAGGGACACGGGTCCAGTATACAGGTGGAGGCACTCACAGCTCGCATAGCCTTGTCCACATCCCCGGAGGCAACATCCTGAAACTCAACCCAGAGATGGTCTGCCAAGTCATTCCCTTGTGTCTCGGCTGGATCTGCGGGGGTGGAGTCCAGGTCCGACCGAAACCGAGCAACTTTGTCCGCCAAGAACTGAACATACTCCTCAGCCCTGCCCTGTAAGGGGTCCCCCGTCTCCCTCCTATTTAGGAGGGAGCGGGTTATCCTAAACAGGGCGGCTGGGCGGGACTCGGCGGACTCATGTATCTCCCTATCCTCTATATCTATATCCATTTCTATATCTATACCTATCCTCTCTTCATCCATCTGTCATCTACCTACCTACCTACCATCCATTCATCCACCACTCTACTATATCATCTCTCCCTAACTTATATGTATATCAATTTCTATATGTCTTATCATCTACCCATCCATCCATCATCTATCTTGTCTGTCTGTCTGTCTGTCTGTCTGTCTGTCTATCTATCTATCTATCTATCTATCTATCTATCTATCTATCTATCTATCTATCTATCTCTGTCCATCCATCATCTATCTCTATCTATCTATCTATCTATATCTATCTATCTATCTATCTATCTATCTATCTATCTATCTATCTATCTATCTATCTATCTATCTATCTATCTATCTATCATTCTTATCTTTTCCGTTCCATTCCATTTTTCTTTTCTTTTCTTTTTTCTTTTGGCATTTTAACTTTCCCCCTCATTCCTCCCCCCCCCCCCCCTGGCTTCTTGCTTTATTTGAGTATGTATTCCATTTTTCTCTTTTTTTTCTCTTGCAACTTTCAATCAAATGATATTTATTTTAAAAAAAGACAAGGAAAAAAAAACCACTGCTTCAGAGGGCTCCAGTTTCTGGAAGTGCAAAGTTCACATAACCAACTTAGAAAACAAAATAAAAAGAACGCGGACAAAAAGAAAACAACCCCCCCCCCCTCGCCCCGCATTAAACTGCATTGATTGGTCAGTTTCTCATTTTTGTACGGAAAAACAAAACCCCCAGGGCGCTGCCATCTCGGTCCATTTCCCCATGGGCGCGGCCATCTTTATTCCCCCCGCTCCTCTACGCGCGCCTTCCGTACAGCCCCCTCCCGCCATCTTAGCGTCGGGCAAAAGGAAGCCGCCCCCCGCTACGAGGAAAGATGTTTCGTTGCCCTTTCTCTGACGTCAGGGTGGGCGGGGCGCCCGCGCGCTCCAATCGGACCGCGCCTCAGGGAGCGCCCCCAGCCGCGGATTGGACGGCTGGCAGAGCGCGGAGGGAGGGGAGTCGCGCGAAAGCATCAGCTGGTTTGCCGATGACAGAGACAGCAGCGGGAGGGTTGGCGCACCAGCCGCCATGGGGGAAGCGGAGAAGTTCTGCTATGTCTACAGCTGCGAGCTGGACCTGAACGTGCAGCTGAAGATGTGAGTTGACCCCCCCCTCCCCACCCCACCCCCGAGGATGCGCATGCTCTGTCCTCCCCCTTTTTAAGGGGGTGGGGGAGGATAATAGGAGCACTGCTCCTGTCCCAGGGCTCAGAGTTTGGGGAGGGGGTCCCTGCTTTGCAATTAATTGGGGAGGGAGGAGGGTCCCTGCTATGGATATAACTGGGACGGGAGGAGGGGTCCCTGCCTTGCAATTAATTGGGACAGGAGGGGGGTCCTTGCTTTGCAATGACCTGGGATGAAAGGAGGGCCCCCGGCTTTGCAATTAATTTGGGAGGGAGGAGGGTCCTTGCTTTGCAAGTAACTGGGACAGGAGGAGGGGTCCCTGCTTTGCAAATAACTGGGGAGGGAGGAGAGGGTCCCTGCTTTGCAATGACCTGGGATGAAGGGAGGGGCCTTGGCTTTAGAGTTAACTGGGGAGGGAGGAGAGGGTCCCTGCTTTGCAATGACCTGGGATGAAGGGAAGGGCCCCAGCTTTGCAGTTAACTGGGGAGGGAGGAGAGGGTCCCTGCTTAGCAATTAATTGGGACAGGAGGAGGTTCCCTGCTTTGGATATAACTGGGGAGGGAGGAGGGGGTCCCTTGGTTTGCAATGATCTGGAATGAGGGGGGTGGGAGTTCCTTGCCTTGTGAATAACTGGGGATGGAGGAGGGGCCATGCTTTGCAATGACGTGATACAGTAGGAGGGGTCCCCGCTTTGCAAATAATTGGGGAGGGAGGTGAGGTCTTCTTTGCAATGACTTGGGACACTTTTCTATTCTTGCTGGATACCTGACTACAATATGTCCTGTCCTGCAAGATGCATCTCTGTCTCCTGGTGATTGGCCCAAAGTCACCCAGCTAGCTTTCACGCTTAAGGTGGGACTAGAACTCACTGTCTCCTGGTGATTGGCCAAAAGTCACCAAGCCACCTTTCACACCTAAGGTGGCACAGGAACTCACCATCTCCTGGTGATTGGCCCAAAGTCACCCAGTTAGCTTTCATGCCTAAGGTGGGACTAGAACTCACTGTCTCCTGGTGATTGCCCAAAAGTCACCAAGCCACCTTTCACACCTAAGGTGGCACTGGAACTCACCATCTCCTGGTGATTGGCCCAAAGTCACCCAGTTAGCTTTCATGCCTAAGGTGGGACTAGAACTCACTGTCTCCTGGTGATTGGCCCAAAGTCACCCAGTTAGCTTTCATGCCTAAGGTGGGACTAGAACTCACTGTCTCCTGGTGATTGGCCCAAAGTCACCCAGTTAGCTTTCATGCCTAAGGTGGGACTAGAACTCACTGTCTCCTGGTGATTGGCCCAAAGTCACCAAGCTACCTTTCACGCCTAAGGTGGGACTAGAACTCACTGTCTCCTGGTGATTGGCCAAAAGTCACCCAGTTAGCTTTCATGCCTAAGGTGGGACTAGAACTCACCGTCTCCTGGTGATTGGCCCAAAGTCACCCAGTTAGCTTTCATGCCTAAGGTGGGACTAGAACCCATTGTCTCCTGGTGATTGGTCCAAAGTCACCCAGCCAAATTTTCATGCTTAGGGCTAGAACTCACAGTCTCCTGCTTTCTAGCCTGGTGCCTTAACCAACTACACCAAACTCGATTCTCATTCTCATTTCCAGTAATAATGATATTCTTCTCAAACCTTAGTCTTTCTGCTTGGTCCACTTAGAGGCAGTTTGGAAGGGAAGAGAGAGCAGAAGAGCTACAAAGCGGTTTTGGAAAGCCCCATGCTGAGGTTCTCCGGGTTGTATCAAGAAACGTGTTCTGACCTCTATGTCACCTGCCAGGTGTTTGCAGAAGGAAAGCCCCTTGCTCTCCCTGTCCGGACATCCTACAAAGCTTTCAGCACCAGGTGGAAGTAAGTCCTCTGGGTTGGGGATCAGTAGTGCATATCCTAAGCATCTCGTCTGGATGTCTATGGAGATTCTCAGTCATCCAAGTTATGGTTGTCCCAAAGCAGGGGTGAAATCCAGCAGGTTCTGACAGGTTCTGGAGAACTGGTAGCAGACATTTTGAGTAGTTCAGAGAACCGGTAGCATAAATTTCAAGTAGTCCAGAGAACTGGTAGTGGAAATTTTGAATAGTTTGGAGAACCGGTAGCAGAGACTTTGAGTAGTTTGGAGAACCGGTAGCAGAAATTTCGAGTAGTTCGGAGAACTGGTAGTGGAAATTTTGAATAGTTGGGAGAACCGGTAACGGAAATTTTGAGTACTTCAGAGAACCAGTAGCAGAAATTTTTAATAGTTTGGAGAACCAATAGCAGAAATTTTGAGTAGTTCGGCGAACCGGTAGCGGAAGGTTTGAGTAGTTCGGAGAAGGAGAACCGGAAGCAGAAATTTTGAGTAGTTCAGAGAACCAGCAAATGCCACCTCTGGCTGGCTCCAGAGCGGGGTAGGAATGGAGATTTTGCAGTATTTTATGGAGATTTTACTGCTATGCCCTCAAGCCACTCCACGCCCCCCAAGCCATGCCCACAGAACCTGTAGTAAAAATATTTGAATTTCACCACTTTCCCAAAGGTGCTTTTTTCAAGAGGCAACTGGACTTTCTTTTTCCTCATGTAAAATATTTATTTATTAGCCCGATCAATCAATTGTGCTAATAAATATATTAATGGAATTAATCAATCACTCTAATTAACAGAAATGTCAAACGAGAGGCAAAATATCTGATTTGGTTCAGTAAGCAGGAAAGAGGATTATATATAGGACATTAAAGTTGTTTCATTTTATCACATTTTTTTTTATTGAAAAGCAAGCTAGAACGCTTACAAATGTATCTTGTAAATGCATAATTTAAAAAACGAAATAAACATAAGCATATATATTGCTTCTACCTTAAGTAATGTGTATTAAAGTTTGGTTAATCATACTGACTCAGGGTTAATATTAGTAGTAGTTTTCCACACGAGAAAAATATCCTGATAGTTGTTTTGCAACCTCCTGGTTGATGGCAATTTCAAAAAAAAAAAATTGCTGGCATCAATCATGGTTTGTGACTGGTTGGGGTATATCAGCAAGAAGCCCCTAAGATCTGGGTTAGACTGAACATCACTGATGATGTTACCTACCTAGGTAAGGAAATGTCTGCAAGAAAAGAACCAAGTTCAAATGTTTATGGAGATTCTCAGTCCTCCAGATCGTGGTTGTCCCAAAGGTCCTTTTTTTTCTCAAGAGGCAACTGGACTTTCTGTTTCTTCTTTGAAGACTTTTCACTTCTCATTCAAGAAGCTTCCTCAGCTCTGACAGGATGGTGGGGAATGGAAGGATTGATGTCTGAATCAATATTGTTTTCTTGGAATTGTAACAGATGGGGAAACCTTAGATGTGTCTTTTAGAGCAGGGGGTCTCCGACCTTAAGACTGGTGGACTTCAACATGCATGACTGGCTGAAAAATTCTGGGAGTTGAAGTCCACAAGTTTTAAAGTTGCCAAGGTTGGCATGATAGCATGGGCCAAAAACTTTGGTTACAACATAGATCTAGTGGATTGGGAAAGAATTTGGAAGACAAATTATAAACGAACACGATCAGCAGCACTTAAAGAAAATATATACAAAAATGTTTTATCGTTGGCATTTATCACCAACAAGATTGGCAAAAATGTACCCAAACATGAAGCCGACCTGCTGGAAGTGTAAAAAAGTACAAGGGACTTATTATCACATATGGTGGATCTGCCCAGAAACACAAAAATATTGGACAAAAATTTGGAAATGGGTGCACGAAATTACAGGAGAACAGATAAAATACAAACCCGAAATCTTTCTACTGGGAATAATCAAAGGGAAATATACAAAGAAAATTAAGTACATATTAACACATCTGCTAACTACAGCTAGAATAGCATTTGCCCAATGCTGGAAACAAAATAATACCCCCTCGGACGAATTAGTGATAAAAAAAACACCTTTGGATTGTGCAGAGATGAACTGAAATTAAAAGATAAAGAAGAGTCGGAATATTATGAAATTTGGAACAATTGGTACAAATGGCTGCAAAACAGGAACAAAATTAATTAAGCCAAAAAACAATATATATATAAATATAGCAATAGCAATAGCAGTTAGACTTATATACCGCTTCATAGGGCTTTCAGCCCTCTCTAAGCAGTTTACAGAGTCAGGATATTGCCCCCACAGTCTGGGTCCTCATTTCGGTTCACCAACAAAAGGGCGAACGACAAAACCGCGCCCGACTAAACTGCGTCGCTGACGTCATCAACAGGGCAACAACAGCGCGGAGAAAAAAGCACGCTGTAAACCCTAAACTTAACCCCTAACCCTAAACCTAACCCTAAACCTAACCCTAATCCTAAACCTAACCCTAACCCTAAACCCTAACCCTTACCTTAAGTTAAATCGGCTTTCTTTCTCCGCGCTATTTAAAGCGCCCTTCTTTCTCCGCGCTGGCTGTTGTCGCCGCGTTGATGACGTCAGCGACGCGGTTTAGTCGGGCGCGGTTTTGTCGTTCGCCCTTTTGTCAGGTCACGCTCATTTCACCCACCTCGGAAGGATGGAAGGCTGAGTCAACCTTGAGCCGGTGAGATTTGAACCGCTGAACTGCAGATAACAGTCAGCTGAAGTGGCCTGTAGTACTGCACCCTAACCACTGCACCACCTCGGCTCTAAATATATATAGAACTGTGTATAAAGTGTGTAAATATAGAAGCGAAATATTATATACATGTACAGGTATGATGACATAACAATGTTGATGTAATGACTGTAAGGTGTTGTAGAAGGGAAAAATAATTTTAAAAAATCTGCCAAAGTTGCCAAGGTTGGGGACCCCTGTCTCAGAGCACATCCAGAAGGTTCCTCAAGATAGTTAAACATTACGGCGAGAGTCAATGGAAATAAATGGATTGATCGTGTTAATAGTTAAGGGGCTCAGTAACGGAGTCAGATTTTGAGGCGGTAAACTATAGGGAGGGTTAGACTACTGTGAATCTAAACTAAAACTTAACTTTTCTCCTCAGCTGGAATGAATGGTTAAAACTGCCAGTTAAATACCCAGATTTGCCCCGAAATGCTCAGGTGGCCTTCACAATATGGGACATCTATGGACCCGGGAAAGCAGTCCCTGTGGGGGGCACAACGGTCTCTCTCTTTGGGAAATATGGGTGAGTTGTTTTTCGTTCTCTTCGAACCGTTATATATTATTATAATTACTATTATCCTTCTCATCTTTTCTAATCCTTCTCCTGTTGGTGTCTTATGATTATATTACTTTGTTGTTTGTATGTACACTGAGAGCTTATGCACCAGAGACAAATTACTTGTGTTTCCAATCACACTTGGCCAATAAAGAATATTCCATTCCATTCTATAATATTTAATTCCATTAAATATTATTCTATTCTATTCTGCTCTGCTCTGCTCTGTTCTGATCTGCTCCGCTCCATTCTATTCCATTCCATATTATTCTATTCTATTCCATTTAATTCCATTCCATATTATTCTATTCTATTCTATTCTGCTCTGCTTTATCTCTGCTCCGCTCCGCTCCATTCTATTCCATTCCATATTATTCTATTCTATTTAATTCCATTAAATATTGTTCTGTTCTGCTCTGCTCTGCTCTGCTCTGCTCTGCTCTGCTCTGCTCTGCTCGCCTCGGCTCTGATCTGCTCGGCTCTGATCTGATCTGATCTGATCTGCTCCATTCTATTCCATTCCATATTATTCTATTCTATTCCATTTAATTCCATTAAATATTATTCTGTTCTGTTCTGCTCTGCTCTGCTCCATTCTATTTCATTCCATATTATTCTATTCTATTCCATTTAATTCCATTAAATATTATTCTGTTCTGTTCTGCTCTGCTCCGCTCCGCTCCATTCTATTTCATTCCATATTATTCTATTCTATTCCATTTAATTCCATTAAATATTATTCTATTCTATTCTATTCCATTCCATATTATTCTACTCTACTCTACTCTACTCTACTCTACTCTACTCTACTCTACTCTACTCTACTCCACTCCACTCCACTCCACTCCACTCCACTCCACTCCACTCCACTCCACTCCACTCCACTCTAGAGGTCTCTCTAAATCTGCCTTCCATTCATAGGATGTTCCGTCAAGGGATGCACGATCTCAAAGTGTGGCCCAACGTGGAGGCAGATGGTTCCGAGCCCACCAAGACCCCTGGGAAAACAAGCAGTACATTTTCAGAAGACAAGATGAGTCGGTTAGCCAAGGTAAGAAGAAGCTCCCCTTGTTTGTTGTTCTTATTCACCTGAAGGCAGGACAAGAAGGATGGAAACGAATCAAGGAGAGAAGCAACTTAGAACTAAGGAGGAATTTCCTGACAGTGAGAACAATTAAGTAGTGGAACAAGTTGCCTCCAGAAGTTGTGGATGCCCCAACACTGGAAGTTTTAAAGAAGGGATTGGACAACCATTTGTTTGAAATGGTATAGGGTTTCCTGCCTAGGCAGAGGGTTGGACTAGAAGACCTCCAAGGTCCCTTCCAACTCTGTTCTATTCTGTTACTAATAGTGTTTGATTAATTCTGATTCTGATTCTCCATGATTGTTTGAGAAGGATGTCAACCAGACTGAAGCCAAGAATTGAACCAAGAGTTCATTCTGGAAGTTAAAGCATGTTTAGAGACAGTTTAGTTTAGTAGTTAAGGCATCTGGCTAGAGCAAGGAGACTGTGAATTCAAGTCCTACCTTACGCATGAAAACTGGCTGGATTATTTTGTATCAATCACCAGGAGATGGTGAGTTCTAGTCTGAGCTTTAGAAGCAGCTACGAGTTCTTACGACAATAAAAAAAACCAGGAAACTGTTTCATCTCTCTCTGTTGAAACTCAAATAAAATATTAATAGTTTTGTAATTCATGGTGTCTTCAGACCAGTTAAAGTCAGATTCCCAAAGAAATGTTGGTCATTTTGCAGACCTTCTATGCCAGTGATGTCCAGCCTTGGCGACTTTATGACTTGTGGACTTCAATTCCCAGAATTCCTTGGCCAGCCACGCTGAGGAATTCTGGGAATTGAGGTCCACAAGTAAGATTTTAAGACTTATGGACTTCAACTCCCAGAATTCCTCAGCCAGCCACGCTGAGGAATTCTGGGAATTGAGGTCCACAAGTAAGATTTTAAGACTTATGGACTTTAGCTCCCAGAATTCCTCGGCCAGCCACGCTGAGGAATTCTGGGAATTGAAGGCCACAAGTAAGACTTTAAGACTTGTGGACTTCAACTCCCAGAATTCCTCAGCCAGCCATGCTGAGGAATTCTGGGAATTGAAGTCCACAAGTCATAAAAGTCACCAAGGTTGAACATCTCTTTCTATGCTATCTTTTGCAGTGATAGGAACATGACATTCCCATGGGGAGTTTCCCTGTCCATGGGCCATTCTGGAGATTAGCTTCTGGGAACGGAGGTTTGGCTTCTTGTCCTCAGAAAAGGTCTTCTTCCCCCATCTCATACGTGGTCCGTGGAGATTCTCAGTCATCTAGGTCATGGTTGTCCCAGAGGTGTTTTTTTTTTCAAAGTTTTGGACTTTGTTTTTCCTTGAAGACGTTTCACTTCTCATTCAAGAACCTTCTTGAAGTTGAAGAACTTCAAGTTCTTCAGAACTGAAGAAGCTTCTTGGATGAGAAGCAAAACCTCTTCAAGGAAAAAGAAAGTCCAGTTGCCTTTTGAAAAGAAAAAAAAACACCTTTGGGATCTCATACCTTATTTCTTCACCCTGTCTTATCTTTGGATCTGTTTGTCAGGGTTCTGACATGCCCGAGTTAAATCATGAGCCTCAAGTTTCAAAAGAAACCCAATTATCTATTAGGAGCAAGGGTCCCAAGTGAAGCCAGCTCTGAACCCATGTACCGTATTGTTCAGAGTATAAGGCGCTCCTAAGTATAAGAAGCACCTAGCTTTTGGGGAGGAAAACAAGGCGGGAGGAAAATCTGCTTCTGCCTCCCAGCAATTTGCCTCCTTGCAACAAACAGTGCAGACAATATACACTATTTGTAGTGTTACATTTCAGACTATACTTGTACAGAGACTGCTAAAATTGATGTGCTTTCTGGAAGTATAGTTATTCTCTGCTATTTTAAAAAAAAGATGCAATAGCACTGGGCCTCTTCAGATCAAGCATTTATTTTAAAAAGCGTCTTCATTTTGTTAAGTTGTCTAGAACAATAATAAAGCAGTCTTTAAAAATAAGTCTAATAATTTGAACATTCTATAGGCATTTATAGTTATTTACTTACCTCCTTGCAGCAAACAGCCTGGCTAGAGCAAGGAAAAAGATATCTGGCTCTGCCTCCCAGCAATTTGCCTCCTGGAGCAAGCAACAAGTTTCACTTTCAGTTTTAAGTGTGCCTTCCGATCATCAGCTGTTTCAGGCTGCAGGGATTGCTATAGCCTATTGCAGCCTCCGCAAGCCCCATTTTCCCCATTTACTGCAAGGAGGTAAATTGCTGGGAGGCAGAGGCCAAAGGGTGGGGGACGGTGGGTGTGTGGGGCTACATTCAGTGTATAAGACGCACCCAAATTTTCACCCTCTTTTAGGGGGAAAAAGGTGGGTCTTATACTCCGAAAAATACGGTAATTTACGGCTCCAATCATGACCCAGTTTCCTCCCCCCTCCCCCCCCAGGTGTGTCATCAATCACATTTGCCAATGGGGCAATTTCGCAGGTTGTAGTGATCACTCCCCTCCGGCCGTTGTAAGTAACCCTGGGATACAGCCTTGGGAGAGATAAGTCTGTAATGTGCATCTGTCTTTTGCTGCCTTTCTATGGCAACTCGAGAGCTTGGCCAGGGAGCTTTGTGAGTTGACACTGTTCCTTGTGTCTCTTGTGACACTGTTCTTCTTGGGATAACTCTTGCTAGGAAAAAAATTGACCCATTTTCTACTTTCCACATCCCTCTGGCTAAAGTTATAACCACATTGCGAAACCTATGACCCATTAGATCCAGGTACCCTTTCCAGGAAGGAGAGAGGATTCAAAGTTCTGTGAAGATCTCAGTTGCATTTCTGAGAGGTGCAGCTAACAGATAGGGGTGTTTTTTTTCCAATGTAGGCCTCAGGCGAGGAACATTTGGAGGAAGTAAGTACCAAGGAATCATGGCTTGTTGGCACCAGTCTTTGTAAAAGCACATGGTTGCAACTTCCTGAGGACTAACATCTTAATCTGAGCTTTCTTCGATTGGTTTATTTGACAGTTTGCTCCTCTCGTACCTGTTAACCCTCCTGAGCTTCATAATAGGGTTTCAGCATTGACCTAAACTAGAGATCGGCAACTTTAAACACTCAAAGAGCCACAAAGGTCCTAACCGGAAGCCCCCCATCCATAGAGTCTCCTCCTAGCGCAGCGTCCTTTTTCCTCTGCCGACCGGAAGTCCGGTTCCTCCCCTCCCCCCACCACCACCATAGAGTCTCCTCCTAGTGTGGCATCCTTTTTCCTCTACCTGTCCTAACCGAAAGCCCTATCAACTGTAGAGCCGATCGGCAACAGGGAGCCACAGCAGAGGGATGGAAGAGCCACATGCGGCTCCAGAGCCGTGGGTTGCCAACTGCTGGCCTAAACGGTAGTTTAGCTGAATACATTACATAACAAACTTTAAACCATGATTCACAACCCACAAGAATGAAGATCACATATTGTGCTGAGCAAAAGAAGGCATATAATAGACCAGGATTTAACAGTGGTTTTTTTTTATCCTTAGAATTCAGGTTTTGATAATAAGATCCATGCTTGGAGTAGATGTATTAATAAATATACAGGTAGTTCTCCACTTATGACCACATCTGAGCCCAACATTTCTGTTCCTAAGTGAGACAGTTGTTAAGTGAGTTTTGTTCCATTTTATAACCCTTGCCAGCGTTGTTAAGTGAATCGCTGCAGTTGTTAAGTTAAATTAAGTTATTAAACCTGCCGTCCCCAGTGACTTTGCTTGTCAGAAGGTCGCAAAAGGAGATCCCACGACCCCCAGGACACCGCGACAGTCATAAATGTGAAACCAGTCGCCAAGCATCTGAATTTTGATCATGTGACCACTGGGATTAAGTGTGAAAAATGGTCCTAAATCACATTTTTCAGTCCTCATTGTAACTTCAAAAGGTCATTGAATGAATGTAGTAAGTCAAGGACTATTTGCAACATAAAAACTAAACACGTTTGGCACTTTGTAGCTGTCTCCATAAATAGGACGCAGTGGCTAAGATGCTGAGCTTGTTGATCAGAAAGGTCGGCGGTTCGAATCCCTAGCGCCGCGTCACGGAGGTGAGCTCCCGTGACTTGTCCCAGCTTCTGCCAACCTAGCAGTTTGAAAGCATGTAAAAAATGCAAGCAGGAAAATAGGAACCACCTTTGGTGGGAAGATAGGACCGTTCCATGCGCCTTTGGTATTTAGTCATGCTGGCCACATGACCACGGAGACGTCTTTGGAAAGCGCGGGCTCTTCAGCTTTGAAACGGAGATGAGTACAGCCCCCTAGACTCAGGAACGCCAGGGGAAACTTCACCTTTAGCTGTCCTCATGCATTTTTCTTAACATGTGGAATTTTTGGATTATATTTTTAGATTATATTAATCTAAATATTAATTAATTATGGGCCTGATATTTCCTAATGATAGCCTATTCAATCAGTAACCAAGGATGACTCTGCTTAGCTTCTGTGAGCAGCCAGAGTTAACTAGATAATTTTATTTATTTTTATTTAGTCATTCCATTTCTATAGTCTTCTGTCTCAGCACTTTAGCTAGTTACTGGAACAAATTAAACTTAGTCTCGTTTATCGCAGCAAATTCCCCTTCTTACACTTGGCTCAGATTTTTTTTTTCCTGTATTATGTAAATAAGAGAGAGATTATGGTTTACTAATTTACAGGGACAGCGTTTGTCTCCAAAGACCATAAATATTATTTTCGTATGAATAAAGACTCAGATATAAATCCTTGGGCACTTTTTCATTCATCTCCAGTTTAGTGGAAATATTTAATAAAAACAACAACAAAAGGCAACCATCTTTAGACGTTTCTCATCTTCTGAGATTAACCCTGGCTGGATTTCCATTTAATCGTGGATCTTTTTGATAATCTCAGCATAGCAAAAAATTTTTTTTATCAAAGTGCAGAATTGGAAGCGTGAGAGTCTCATGACGTACTTAATCTGATAGGATGAAGACAGAACAATTTTAGTAACACGGCATTAAGCTAGACTAAATTTGATGAGTGCCAACCATTGTTAATTTTTTAATGGGTTAGCATGATGTAGCGTGGCATTCAGGATCCCATGTACAGCTAGTCCTCGATTTACAACCACCGTTGAACACCAAATGTACGTTGCTAAGTGAGATCTTTGTTAAGTGACTTTCGTCCCACTTCGTCCCAACTCTCTTTGCCACCTATCTCATTAAGCGAATCATCGTGGTTGTTAAATTAGTGACACGGTCGTAAAGTGAATCTGTCTTCCCCCTTTGACTTTGCTTGTCAGAAGGTGATCACGTGACCCTGGGGCACTGCAACCATCGTAAATATGAAACCAGTTCCCAATTTTGATTGCGTAACCATGGGGGATACTGCAATGGTAATAAGCAAGAGCCGAGGTGGCGCAGTGGTTAAATGCAGCACTGGAGGCTACTTCAGCTGACTGCAGTTCTGCAGTTCGGCTGTTCAAATCTCACCGGCTCAGGGTTGACTCAGCCTTCTATCCTTCCGAGGTGGGTAAAATGAGAACCCGGATTGTTGTTGGGGGCGATATGCTGACTCTGTAAACCGCTTAGAGAAGGCTGAAAGCCCTATGAAGCGGTATATAAGTCTAACTGCTATTGCTATTGCTAAGTGTGAAAAATGGTCATAAGTCTCTTTTTCTCAGTGCCAGTATAACTTTGAAAGGTTGCTAAGCGGACTCTGGTAAGTCAAGGACTAGCTGTATATACCTAAACTCTGTTTATTTGCAAGCAGTAGACACATCTCATAAAACAGAAGAAAATCAATGGATAAAGACACAAAGTCCATAGAGATTCTCCATCCTCCAGGTCATGGTTGTCCCAAAAGTGCTTTTTCAAGAGGCAACTGGACTTTCTGGTTTTTCTTTTGAAGACGTTTCGCTTTTCATCCAAGAAGCTTCTTCAATTCTGGATGGTGGGGAAGGGAAGGATTTATATTCCAGTCAGAGCTGAAGAAGCTCAGTGAGAAGAGAAACGTATTCAAAGAAAAAAACAAGTACCGTATTTTTCGGAGTATAAGACGCACCTTTTCCCCTCAAAAAAGAGGGTGAAAATCTGGGTGAGTTTTATACACTACAATACAGCATTTTTGGCTTCCCGAAACCCTGCCCCCTTTGAAAAAATGGCTGTGGATAGCCTTTAGTAGGCTTCCACAGTGTTCCTGGGGGCTGGGGAGGGCAAAAATGAGTGAGAATCGAGCCATTTTTTGCTCGTGTTTGCCCGTCCAGATCCCAGGAGCACTTTACAAGCCTCCTAAAGGCTACGCATGCCCTTTTTTTGGGGAAAATAATGGGAGGTTTGCAGAGTGCAAAAACTTTTTTTTAATTTGCCTCTTCAAAATCTTGATGCATCTTATACTCCGGTGCGTCTTATACTCCGGAAAATACGGGTAAGTCCATTTGCCTCCTGAAAAAATCACCTTTGGGATAAAGTAATATTTTCCCATCACATTAATACCTCAGAGTGTAGATTTTCACGGGTGTAGGTATGTTGGTCTTTTATTCGGGTCTTTTCCCGTGTAAGCTTGAGATTGCCTTGGCAACGTTTCGGCGAGGTCTCACTCGCCATCTTCAGGCTGGGTTTTGGGCTGAAGATGGCGAGTGAGCCTGAAGATGGCGAGTGAGACCTCACCGAAACGTTGCCAAGGCAATCTCAAGCTTACACGGGAAAAGATCCGAATACAAGACCAGCATATATGTATGTATGTATGTATGTATGTACGTACGTACATACACATATACACATATACACATATACATACACACACACACACACACCACACACACACATATATATACACATACATACATACAAACACACACAAATATATACACACACACATAGCAATAGCAATAGCAGTTAGACTTATATACCGCTTCATAGGGCTTTCAGCCCTCTCTAAGCGGTTTACAGAGTCAGCATATTGCCCCCAACAACAATCTGGGTCCTCATTTTACCCACCTCGGAAGGATGGAAGGCTGAGTCAACCCTGAGCCGGTGAGATTTGAACAGCTGAACTGCAGAACTGCAGTCAGCTGAAGTAGCCTGCAGTGCTGCATTTAACCACTGCGCCACCTCGGCTCTAAAGTAAATGTACAACACCAAGATCAGATTTTTCCAACATGGTAGAGAGGAGCGATTATAAGCAGGTTCAAACACAGAAAGGTTAGATTAGTTTCAATTCAGAGAAGAGTTCAGAGCTTAATGCAAAGAGAACTTCCTCTAAGCCACGCCCAGGCACCTAGCTGTCTCCAGCAAATACTGTTTCAGTTCCTAAACAGCTCTTATTGGCTGGCTTAGTTCCTCTGCCTATTCATTGGCTGACCTTGTTGCCAGGCCCTATTCCAGTCGGTCCCCAATGGCTGACCTGTTGCTATGTCCTATTCCAGTTCATGAATATCTGACAATTCTAACAGCTCAAAGCGTAGGAGGTTAATTGAATGGATAACCACAATTAATGGATCGCTGCTGGTTTTTATGAAATTTTATTTAAACTACTTTGACTAAAACTGTTACCTCAGAAGTGTGTAGCAAAGCTTAATATTGCCGTCCTGGTTTTTGAAGGATTTTTTTTTTTGAATGATTTTTTTTATTTTTATTTTTTGCATTTTGGTGTGGACCAGTTCTTCTCAATGAGGGTTTGCTGTGTGAGGTTTATTCCGTGTATTAATTTTAAAAGCTTTCCGCTTAATCCCGGAAGTAATTTGGCATGCTTTATCTTCTGTTGATGCTTTCTGGTTTTCTGAGTCTTGACGAGTCTTTGAAAAGTACAAAAGAAAATTAGCTGTGTAAGAAGCTAATGATGGAAAGGAACAATTTTGAAGGCTCTACACGTTGTTAGGCCCAATCTATCACCAGGTTAATCCCAATACAACATTTGCTGCCATCTCTGAGCACTTCAATTTGGTGTCATTCACAAAAAGTTCTGGGTGTATTGTCACAAGAACATGTGCTCAAGTCACTGGAGTATCAAATCATCATCTTTTCATGTCCACCATTTTCATTTGTTCAACAGTTATGAAAAGAAACTACCCTCCTCCTCCTCCTCCTCCTCCTCCTCTTCCTCCTCCTCCTCCTCCTCCTCCTCCCCTTCTTCTTTCTTTTTCTTCTTCTCCTCCTCCTCCTTCCTTCTCCTTCTGCTTTCTCTTTTCCTCCTCCTTCTCCCCCTCCCTCTTCTCCTTGTTTTCCTCCTCTCCTTCTCCTCCTTCTTCCTCCTTCCTTTTCCTCCTCCTTCTCCCCTTCCTCTTCTTTCCTCCTCTCCCCCTCCTTCTTCTCCTTCTTTTCTTCCTCTCCTCCTCCTCCTCCTCCTTCATGCCTCAGCTCAATAATGACTGTCGTTGTGAGGATAAAATGGCAGGAGTTCCTTGTGCGTGCTACTTGAGCTCTTAGAAGGCGCTGACGCTAGAAAGATGAGGAGGCAAAGTTAGAAAGAAAAGGATTGCATGTGACCCTTTACCAGCATTCTTTGCTTTGCTTTCACTTTCACTTTCGCTTTCTGTGATGAAATGATAAGCAGTCTGGATCCCAAGAAGGGAGGGACTGCATCCCAGAGGAGTAAGAGGCAACACAGACCAGATATCCTGTGTGAGAGAAAGAGGATAAAGACAGGCCCTTCTTAATAGTCCCCAGAATATATTGTAGATGCAGATGGCAGAGACTTTAATCTGGCAAGATTTGGTCTATAGGTGTGAAACCAAAAAGGACTTGGCTTGGAAGAATTATGATGTGTCATCCTTGATTTTGACCTGACACATGGTCATTGAACAATTCTGGGAGCTGAAGTCCACAAATGGAGGCTGAGGCATTCTGGGAGTTGAAGGCCACACAAGTGATTGGGTCAAGTAACTTTTCTCAGTTTCATTGTTTTCAGTGAAAAAATGAGACAGGTATTCAGATCAAAATTGCCCTTGAGAGTGAAGTCATCTTTAGCTTGACATAATCTGAATTGCTTAATTGCCCTGATGAAGGTGTGTTGAACTGTGGCAAGCGGTGTAGTAGGGACAGCTGGAAACACTCTAGCAATAACAGTAACACTTACTTAGACTTATATACTGCTTCACAGTGCTTCACAGCGCTCTTTAAGCAATTTAAAGAGTCAGCATCTTGCCCCCAACAATCTGGGTCCTCATTTTACTGACCCCGGAAAGAATGGAAAACTGAGTCAACCTTGAGCCAATCAGGATCATACTACTGTCAATGGAATGCGGAGATAGCCTGCAATATGCATTCTAATCTTTGTGCCCCCATAATCTGGATGGATGGATGGATGGATGGATGGATGATAGATGGATGATAGATGATAGAGATAAATAGATAATGGATAATAGATAATAGACGGATGGATACGTAGGTAGTAGATATATAGGTAAGTGGATAGAGATAGATAGATAGATAGATAGATAGATAGATAGATAGATAGATAGATAGATAGATGATAGATAGATAAATATGTAGTTAGGTAGATATGCTTGTAGATAAATACATAGGTAGATAGATACGTAAGTAGGTATAGATATGTAGGTAGGTAAATATGTAGATAGGTCGATAAATATGTAGGCAGATAGGTATGTAGGTAGGTAGATATGTAGGTAGATCCATAGGTAGGTAGGGAGATACGTAAGTAGGTATAGATATGTAGGTAGGTAAATATGTAGATAGGTCGATAAATATGTAGGCAGATAGGTATGTAGGTAGGTAGATATGTAGGTAGATCCATAGGTAGGTAGGGAGATACATAAGTAGGTATAGATATGTAGGTAGGTAAATACGTAGGTAGGTAGATAGATCTGTAGGTAGATAAGTAGGTAGGTAGGTGGGTAGATATTTAGGTAGGTAGATAGATATGTAGTTAGGTAGATACATAGGTACGTAGGTAGGTAGATACATAAGTAGGTATAGATACATAGGTAGGTAAATACGTAGGTAGGTAGATAGATGTGTAGGTAGATACGTAGGTAGGCAGGTGGGTAGATATGTAGGGAGGTAGATAGATACGTAGGTAGGTAGATATGTAAGTAGGTATAGATATGTAGGTAGGTAAATATGTAGATAGGTAGGTAGATATATAGGCAGATAGATATGTAGGTAGGTAGATATTTAGGTAGATAGATATGTAGGTAGGTAGATATGTAGGTAGATCCATAGGTAGGTAGGGAGATACATAAGTAGGTATAGATACGTAGGTAGGTAGATACGTAGGTAGATACGTAGGTAGGTAGGTGGGTAGATATTTAAGTAGGTAGATAGATATGTAGTTAGATAGGTAGATACATAGGTACGTAGGTAGGTAGATAGATACATAAGTAGGTATAGATACGTAGGTAGATAAATACGTAGGTAGGTAGATACATAAGTAGGTATAGATACGTAGGTAGGTAGGTGGGTAGATATGTAGGTAGGTAAATATGTAGGTAGGTAGATACGTAGGTAGGTAGGGAGATACATAAGTAGGTATAGATACATAGGTAGGTAAATACATAGGTAGGTAGGTAGGTAGGTAGGTAGATAATTAGATAGGTAGATACATAGGTACGTAGGTAGATAGATACATAAGTAGGTATAGATACGTAGGTAGGTAAATACGTAGGTAGGTAGATAGATGTGTAGGTAGATACGTAGGTAGGTAGGTGGGTAGATATATAGGGAGGTAGATAGATATGTAGGTAGGTAGATACGTAAGTAGGTATAGATATGTAGGTAGGTAAATATGTAGGTAAGTAGATAGATATGTAGGCAGATAGATATGTAGGTAGGTAGATATGTAGGTAGATCCATAGGTAGGTAGGGAGATACATAAGTAGGTATAGATACTTAGGTAGGTAAATACGTAGGTAGGTAGATACGTAGGTAGATACATAGGTAGGTAGGTGGGTAGATATTTAGGTAAGTAGATAGATAGGTAGTTAGATAGGTAGATACATAGGTATGTAGATAAGTAGGTAGATACATAAGTAGGTATAGATACGTAGGTAGGTAAATACGTAGGTAGGTAGATAGATGTGTAGGTAGATATGTAGGTAGGTTGGTGGGTAGATATGTAGGGAGGTAGATAGATATGTAGGTAGCTAGATACGTAAGTAGGTGTAGCTAGGTAGGTAGATATTAGGTAGATAGATAGGTAGGTAGGTAGATAAGTAGGTAGGTAGATACGTAGGTAAGTAGATATGTAGGTAGAAAGATTGATACGTAACTAGGTATAGATATGTAGATAAATATGTAGGTAGATAAATACGTAGGTAGGTAGATTGATACGTAAGTAGATATAGCTAGATATAGCTAGGTATATAACGTAGTTATATATGTAGGCAGCTAGGTAGATATGTAGGTAGGTATGTAGGTAGGTAGATACATAGGTAGGCAATTAGATATGTAGGTGGGTAGATACGTAGTACATAGATACGTAGGTAGGAAGATTGAAACATAACTAGGTATAGATACATAGATAGATAAATATGTAGGTAGATAAATATGTAGGTAGGTAGATAGATATGTAGGTCGATAGATACATAGGTAATTATAGATCCGTAGGTGTTGTGGCCCAGCAGGATCCGGTTGAGCTGCTGATGTACTCGAATAGCGAGGAACCATATGAGTCTGCGATGTGGAGGACCCTGGGCAGGGTTCAGACTCAGAGCAGGGACCAGAGAGGCTGGTTGGCCACCAGGAGGCTCCTGAGGCATGGAGCAGTGGGGAGGATCAAAGGCAGTTTGTCCCTGATGCTAGATTGAGAAGGGCTGAGAAACGGAAGCAGCAACTCCGTAAGCCGACTCACAGAAGATGATTAAGCCCAGCTGGTTGTTGATTGGCCCCCTCCCAAGAGAGATTATAGGTGAGGCATTGGGAGGGGACATTGCAGGAAACACCGTTCGAATTAGTAGTTAATAAAATCTGTCCGTGTATTCTAGCCGTGTCTGTACGTTTGGACTATCTGCGTTGCTTCATTCAAATTATCCGGGTTTCTGCAGAGCTACTGTATTGAACGTGAGTTGCCTGGGCCCTCAGCCAAAGGATTCGTTATCTCACTAATTGAGCACTGGCAAACAGCCAAGCCTGTGTTTCTAGTGTATTCTGAACACGTAGGTAGGTAAAATAGGTAGGTAGGTAGGTAGATATGTAGGGTAAGTAGATAGATATGTAGGTGGATAGCTAGAGAGAGAGAGAGAGAGAGAGAGAGAGATGGAGAGAGGGAGGGAGGGAGGGAGGGAGAGAGGGAGAGAGAGAGAGAAAATCAGTGAGAACATACACATACACATATGCATGTGTGTAATATCTTCAACATGGCAACTTCTTAAATAACCACCTTCTACTTTTTCCTTCCAGCTCACCAAATCCCACAGGCAGGGGCACATGGTCAAAGTCGATTGGCTGGATCGGTTGACCTTTCGAGAAATTGAAATGATCAACGAGGTAGGTCCTGCGCCTCGATGAATCTTGGAGCCATAGCTCATTGGGAAATGGCAGTGGCCACCGGGGCCGGATCTTCAGGAAACGCTCTCAACTCTTCCGTTTTCCTCTCCTCTCCCTCCCACCTCGGTCCTCGTCGTGATGGCGTAATGTAGGACAGAGAAAAGATGAGGTTGTGTTGATTTTGGCCTCTGGATAACATTAGACGGATCTGTAGAGGGTGCCTCAAAAGTGCTTCTCAAAGGCAACTGGACTGCCTTGTTTTTCATTTTGAAGATGTTTCACTTCTCATCCAAGAAGCTTCCTCGGTTTGAAAGCATGTAAAAATGCAAATAATTAAAAAAAACAAAAACAGGGACCACCTTTGGTGGGAGGTAACAGTGTTCCATGCGCTTTAGATTAGATTAGATTAGATTAGATTTATTTTATTTGTATGCCACCCTTCTCCGGGAGGGACTCAGGCGCGAACACTCAAAAGGGGAAAAGGGGAACATAGAACACAATACAAGTAGTTAAAATAGCCAAGAATCACACAGCCACACAAGTCGAGCGGGGAGGGGAACTCATCAACCCCAGGCCTGCCGGCAAAGCCAGGTTTTGACGGCTTTTCGGAAGGCTGGAGAGAGGTGAAGGTCCGAATCTCTGCGGGAGTTCGTTCCCTTTGGCGTTGAGTCATGCCGGTCACATGGCCACGGAGGCGTCTTCGGACAGCGCTGGCTCTTCGCTTTGAAATGGAGATGAGCTCTGCCCCCTAGAGTCGGGAACGACTAGCATTTATTTGCGAGGGGAACTTTACCTTTACCTGTTATGAAAAGAAAATAGGTTTCAGCCATGGAGTTGTAGCCACCATTTCAATTGTTTATCCCCTTTTATTTCTGTTTAACTATTTTATTTACTTTTTTATTATTAAGTGTTATGTTAAAGTGCCTGGTATGCCCAAATATGGTAGGGAGCCTACTGCTTCCCTTTGCCTTTCAGCTCCACCCTAGGGCCTGCGGGCGGGAAACCATTTTTGCGTTGCATTTGGTGCTGAAAAATAAATGAAGTGGGAGGAGTATAGATCTATTTCAAGCTTATTTAACTCTCATCAGCTAGCCGTATCATTCCTGGGATTTGAACCTGGGCTGTTTTTACATGTTAGGCAGTTATATTAACCTCTAAGCCACAAACTCTCCTCCCTTATCAGCTGAGCAATAGTAAATAAAACGTCGTAGTAAAACATATGAAGAACTGTTGCAGGATTTGGGTTTGGCTAGTTTATAGAAAAGAAGGATTAGACGTGGATAGCAATATTTCAGTATTTGATGCCTTAGGCATGAAAGCCAGCTGGGTGACTTTGGGCCAGTCACCGGGAGACTGTGAATTCTAGTCCCACCTTAGGAATGAAAGCCAGCTGAGTGTCTTTGGATCAGGCACCAGGAGACTGTGAGTTCTAGTTCCACCTTAGGAATGAAAGCCAGCTGGGTAGCTTTGAGCCAATCACTGGGAGACTATGAGTTCTAGTCCCACTTTAGAAATGAAAGCCAGCTGGGTGTCTTTGGATCAGGCACCAGGAGACTGTGAGTTCTAGTCCCACTTTAGGAATCAAAGCCAGCTGGGTGTCTTTGGATCAGGCATCAGGAGACTGTTAGTTCTAGTCCCACCTTAGGAATGAAAGCCAGCTGGGTGACTTTGGGCCATGCACCGGGAGACTGTGAGTTCTAGTCCCACCTTAGGAATGAAAGCCAGCTGGGTGTCTTTGGATCAGGCACCATGAGACTGTGAGTTCTAGTCCCACTTTAAGGAATGAAAGCCAGCTGGTGTCTTGGATCAGGCATCAGGAGACTGTGAGTTCGAGTCCCACTTTAGGAATGAAAGCCAGCTGGGTGTCTTTGGATCAGGCACCAGGAGACTGTGAGTTCTAGTCCCACTTTAGGAATGAAAGCCAGCTGGGTGTCCTTTGGATCAGGCACCAGGAGACTGTGATTCCAATCCCACCTTAGGAATGAAAATCAGCTGGGTTTCTTTGGATCAGGCACCAGGAGACTGTGAGTTCTAGTCCCACCTTAGGAATGAAAGCTAGCTGGGTAACTTTTGATTAGGCACCAGGAGACTGTGAGTTCTAGTCCCACCTTAGAAATGAAAGCCAGCTGGGTTTCTTTGGATCAGGCACCAGGAGACTGTGAGTTCTAGTCCCATTTTAGGAACGAAAATCAGCTGGGTTTCTTTGGATCAGGCCCAGGAGACTGTGAGTTCTAGTCCCATTTTAGGAACGAAAAATCACTGGGTTTCTTTGGATCAGGCACCAGGAGACTGTGAGTTCTAGTCCCACCTTAGAAATGAAAGCCAGCTGGCTGACTTTTGATCAGGCACCAGGAGACTGTGAGTTCTAGTCCCATTTTAGGAATGAAAGCCAGCTGGGCATCTTTGGATGTCCCTCTCTTCTCTTAGCCTAACACACCTCACAGGGTTGTTGTGGTGAAGAACATGGACAAGGAAGGAATATTATGTACATCCCCCCCCCTTGAGCTCCTGATAAAGAAATAAGGGTGAGATAAAGACATCCAATAAATATTGGCATGAATTATATTGATTTGCAAATTAAAGGTCCACAGCTTCTTACACAGCTTTTTTCTCTTCTTATTCTCAGAGCGAGAAGCGAGTTCTAATTTTATGTACCTGATGATTGAATTCTGTTGCGTCAAATGCGATGACAAAGAGTACCCATTGTGTATTACGAGAAGGTACGCAACGCTGGCCGGTTGTTGATTTTCATCTACTTGTTCGAAGTGCTGCCTGACGTTCTACATAGCATGGGGGAGATCTAATACTAAAAAATGATTAGAAGTATCAAAAGAAAGCCACTGTCTTTTCACTCTCGATCGTCCTATGGCAGTGGTTCCCAAACTTGGCAACTTTAAGACTTGTGGACTTCACTCCCAGAATTCTCCATCCAGCTGGCTGGAGAATTCTGGGAGTTGAAGTCCACAAGTCTTAAAGTTGCCAAGTTTGGGAACCACTGTCCTATGGAGTCAGATATAATCCCCGAGAAGAGAAGCTGACATTTGCTCTCAAGCCGTTTTAATATCCACATGCCGAGGGGCTTCCTGGGAGGAGCCTGCGGGTGGTGGCAGCAAAAAAATCAGCTGCCTCCGAATTCCTGGCTACGTACCTGTTTAGAGGATCTTCCATCTGACGTCTTATCAGGTTTTCTGATCCTTCAGGCAAGAAGGAAAGAAGAAATTGTTTTGCTGGCAAATGCTCTTCGATTTTGCAGCTTTGTGCTTGCAGGGAAAGGGGGGCTAGCCCAAGGCAGAACAGCTGTCCCGTGCTGGGAATTTCAAACTGCCTTGTGCAGGATAAAGTAGGTCTCCCCCACTCAGTTCAAAGTTTTGTTTGATTTAGTCTTATCACGAGCTGAATCCATTTCCGTGACAATAATTGTTTATCAACATTTTAGCTTCTTTTCTTTTTCTCCTCTCGAAAAATTATTTACTTAGAGGCTTTTAAAATGGCGCCGAGCAGGCTGGTTTCTCCGGTAATAATGAACACTTTTGTTAATCCTCAAAAGAATTCACAAGAATTCAAACAAAAGAGATTGCTTATCATATGTTTTGGTTTCACAATAGGCCAGCAGAAGCTTTTTAATTAGTTTCATTTCTACAAGAATCTTACTCCTTCATTACTTTGCTTATCTGGAAGTTAAATGGTGATGAATCTGCTGAACGGTCTGTTACAATGTTTACTCACTGAAAGTTTTGCCAAGCTTTAAAACTTCAAAATAAAAGCCTCTTTACTTAAAGCTGCATATTCAGGCATAGAGTTTTATTAACTGCAGGCAGATAAATTTTGAAATGGCTTCAAAACAAATATTAACTTGAAGTTGTAAATTTTTTTCTTATTACTATTCAAAATACCACTTCATTTGTAAAGGCTTTCTTATCCAGCTGCGTTACAAGATGGCGATTTTATAGCTTCTGCGTTTGATATATGACACACTCAATCAGCTCTATTCTCCTGAAGACTTCTCCTTATTAACTGTTAAAAGTCTATAAATAGTATCCCATTTAAAACCGAGGGGAGCAGAGACTTGTTGTTTGTTTGTGCGTTTTGTATAATGGCTCCCAAATCGAAGCAGTCTAAAGCGTTTCCTTAATAATACATCTCAAGAATTGTTACAAAAATCGCTGCCCCTTGCCTCCCACGCCCTCTACTGGAGATCTCTTAACGCAAGAATTTCTTTTGAAACCCTTAAAGAGTTCAGACAGGAAATTAAACAACTTTTAATATCGTACTTATATGATAAACTGGACGCCAAGATTGCTCAAACAAGGGAAGATACGATCAGAGTTATGACTGTTATGACAGGCTATGTTTTCTGAAATGGAGGACAATTGGAACGTTTGGAAAAAACTAATTCTAATTTGACATCTAAAATTCAAACGTTACAACAGGAAGTTGAAAATGCTCAAAAACAACTCGTTATGATAAATTACAATAAGACCTGCGTTTGCAATAAGAGTCAGAGGATTGGCGTAAAAAGGAACAGGAGAACTTGAAACAGACCTTTTTTGAGGCTTTCAGACTTCGGTGGGAAGTCCGGGATTTAACCTTTGATTGGCAGATTCAAAAAATTTAACGCCAGAACTCGTGTGTAGCAAACACGACAGCTTCCGAGGGACATAATTATATATTTCACCACAAGAGAATCCAGAAATGCGATAATACAGAAGTTCTACATAACAGGCTGCGAATCAATGGACAGGACTTGATTGTTTTAAAGAAATACCATCTCAAATATTAAGAGCAAGGAGAGACTAACTCAGAGATTCTCAGATACAATATAAATGGGAAGTGCCATCTGGTATCACAGTCCATTTGAAACCAAAAATATCGTCTCAATTCTGTTTGCGAAGCCCGAGATTTGTACAAACAAACTCTGAAGGCGGGACTTCCTGACTCACCCGACTTGGAGAAAGACAAGGAGAAGGAGAAGATAAGTAGCGGGACATGTGGCTACAAGGCGGAGGGTGTTGCTTTCCCTTCCGGAAGGGCAGAAGAGTAAAGAATAAAGATCCAGCTATGCCTTTAAATACTTCTTAAATTTTTAATTTGAATAAAATTTCAGGACTCCTGTCTGGTATAAAATGACAAAGCTGTATACCGATGAAGAGATATTGAGACTGAAAGAACGGTGCTGAATTTGGACATATATTGTATGGGACTTATATAAGACTTGTTTGAAGCTTAATTTAAACTGCGCATGATCTATTCTTTGGGGCGAGGAGAGCGGAGATCGTAGTTTTCTTGGATTGTGGTTTGGGATGAATGGAGTCGGTGGCGTGGGGTAGATGGAAGGGTAGTGAAAGTTCAATTAGATTACCTTGATCCAGAATGTAAGCTGATTTTTGTATAAATTGTTATTTGAATACAAGGTTAAGAAAGATTATCTGAGAGTCTACACAAGGGTGGAGTAAATATGAGAGGAGCAATGGATGAGGATAAAATATATATTGGACACGGGTAAAGGCAGGATGGGAGGTATAAAATTTATGCGGAAGCGGGTAAAGACATTGTTTAAGATTTAAAAATAATGAGAAGCTGAGGTTAATGTTAGAGAGTATATTGACTTCTCTTTCTTGGGGGGGGGTTTCCCCCCTTTTTTTCTTTTTATTATTCTTTTCTTTTTGTTCTTTATTTATTTATATATTTATTATTATTATTATTTTGTAACTTCTAATCTATTTGGTTCATATACTCCAGACTTTGCTTGATAAAGAACGATGCCGGGAAGGGGACCTGGGAAGTCGGAAGGGGGTCAGGGAGGGGGTTCAGGGGTGGGTGGGGGGGAGGGTGGAAATATAGACTCAATATTTCAGAACAATGAAGGCAACTTGGATACTGTTGCTTTTTTTTTTTTCCTTTTTTTTCTTTTCTTTCGTTCTTTTCCTTTTATTTTCTTTGGTTTTAGGTACAAAACAATAGACCAATGAATACTAGAAATACACCGAAGCGAGGTGTAAGGGAAAGACAGAGGGGGGAAGTAAGAGGGAGTGAGAAGGGAATGTAAGGAGGGTGAGATGGTGGAAGGGGAGAAAGGAATGGCTGAGGGGAGGGGAAGTAGAAGAGGGGGATTGGTGGAAGGGGGAAATGAAAGTTGGAGGGGTAGAAGGAAAGGGTGTATGTAGGATAGAGTGTTATGAGTTGTTTATTGTTTTCTTTTTCTTTTAAAAAACTGCACAGTATTTAAGTGATTGTATAAAGGAAAATGAAAATGTAATAAAAGAATCTTTGATAAAAAAAAAATATCCACATGCCGAGCAAATAGAAAACTTAATGGAAACTTTGAGTGTAGAATTTAATTTAATTTAAAATGTAATATTCTTCGGGATTTGTAAAATCTCCCTTCCTGGAACAGGAAGGTGTTTGTTGAAGCTTGAAGAAGTGAGGACTGAATCAGATTTCCTGATTCACGACTTAGTCTGGCTCCTTCCTTCCTTCCTTCCTTCCGTCCTTCCTTCCTTCCTTCCTTCCTTCCTCTCTCTTTCTTTCTTCTTCCTTCTTTCCTCATTTCTTTCTTTCCCTTCCTTCCTTCCTTCCTTCTTCTCTCTCTCTTTCTTTCTTCCTTCTTTCCTCATTTCTTTCTTTCCCTTCCTTCCTTCCTCTCTCTCTCTCCCTTTCTTTCTTTCTTTCTTTTCTTTCTTCCTTCTTCTTCATTTCTTTCTTTTCCTTCCTTCCTTCCTTCTTCTTTCTCTCTCTCTTTCTTTCTTCCTTCTTTCCTCATTTCTTTCTCATTGCCTTTTCCTTCCTTCCTCTCTCCTTCTCTCTCCTCTCTCCTTTTCTTTCTTTCTTTCTTCTTTCTTTCTTCCTTCTTTCTTCATTTCTTTCTTTCCCTTCCTTCCTTCCTTCCTTCTTCCTCTCTCTCTTTTTCTTTTCCTTCTTCCTTCTTTCCTCATTTCTTTCTTTCCCTCCTTCTCCTTCCTTTCCTCTCTCTCTCTCTCTCCCTTTCTTCGTCTTTCTTTCTTTCGTTCCTTCTTCCTTCCT